>NC_091981.1:38741321-38858140 GCF_044704955.1 Pristiophorus japonicus | reverse complement strand
GGGAGAGAGGGAGGGGGAGAGAGGGGGGAGGGGGAGAGAGGGGGTGAGGTGGAGAGAGGGGGGAGGGGCAGAGAGGGGGGAGGGGGAGAGAGTGAGGGGGGGAGGGGGAAGAGAGGGAGGGGGGAGGGGGGGGTGGAGAGAGGGAGGGGGGAGAGAGGGAGTGGGAGAGAGGGAGGGAGGGGAGAGAGGGAGGGGGGAGGGGGAGAGAGGGAGGGGGAGGGGGGAGAGGGAGGGGGAGGGGGAGAGAGGGAGGGGGTAGGGGGAGAGAGGGAGGGGGGGAGGAGGAGAGAGGGAGAGAGGGAGGGGGGAGGGGGAGAGAGGGAGTGGGGGAGGGGTAGAGAGGGAGGGGAGGGAGGGGGGAGAGAGGGAGGGAGGGAGGGGGAGAGGGGGAGGGGGGAGGGGGAGAGAGGGAGGGGGGAGGGGGAGGGAGGGAGGAAGTTGAGAGAGAAGAGGGGGGGAGAGGGAGAGGGAGGGGGGAAGAGAGGGGGGAGAGGGAGGGGGGAAGAGAGTGGGGGAAGAGAGGGGAGGAAGAGAGGGGGGGGATGGGGAAGAGAGGGGGGGAGCGGGTGTCGGGTCGCGGGGGCGGGGGAGCGGGTGTCGGGTCGGGGGGGGGGAGCGAGTGTCGGGTCCGGGGGGGGAGCGGGGGTTGGGTCGGGGGGGGCAGCGGGGGTCGGGTCGGGAGGGGCGGGTGTCGGGTCGGGGGGGGGGGAACGGGTGTCGGGTCGGGGGGGGGAGCGGGTGTCGGGTCGGAGGTGGGGGGGAAGCGAGTGTCGGGTCTGGTCGGGCGGGGAGCAGGAGCTGGCCGTGGGAGGAGCCTCATTGACGCAGCCCCAGTGAGGCCATTGGGCCAGGGCTCGGGGCTGCGTGCTTCGGGCCCCTCCCACACAGTTCGGCGCCTGGAGCTACTGCACATGCGTGCCGCCTGTAGCGCGCATGTGCAGAGGTCCCGGCACTGTTTTCAGCGCCGGGACCTGGCTCCGCCCTCCCCACAGCCCGTGCTGACTGCGCCGAGTGCCACAGGACCTGTAAGTCGGTGGAGAATACTGAGGATTTTTTTAGGCGTCGTTTTAGGCGCGAAAAACGGGCGCCCAGCTCGGAGGGGCGCCCGTTTTTTTTCTTGTGGAAACTTGGGCCCATAGTGTGGGATACTGTTTTAATCCTTTATTACCATATTAAGCCTCTGCTGGAATGTGTGACTTGCCACTAATGCTAGCCAAAGCACCTTTAAGAGCCATGCTGCTATTTTCTATACAGTGGTAGAACTTACAGCTAGCAGCTCCAATGATCTTAAATTTAGACAGCTGAAATACAGCAAAAGTGAAAATATCAAACACTTTGAAATATACTGCATTTTTAAGTCCAGTGCTTGAAATGGTTATATAGTTTATATCAACATTATAATTATCTTGACTTGTATCATTGGATTGCTACAAATGAGCTGAAAGGATCCTGTCAAACAAATACAAATAATACAGATATCGAATGCTTTATTTTCACAGGAAAGAATATTGTGGTCAAATACTACACCCACAACTGTGTAGAAAACTTTCTAGTTTGGCATGCCTTATAATAAATAAATTAGTAGGAAATACTGTTCTTAAGTTTAGAATGGTGGGGATTCAAGGTAAAGCCTTGTAATTAATAAGAAATTGAAGCGATTAAAGCAGCATTAGTTGTTCAGGAAGCGATGTTGAGATGGGCTGAAATTATGAATAGTGTGCCCCAAGCATCAATTTTGGGACCACTTCTGTTTCAGATTTGCAGATGGTAGCAACAAAAGGGCAGCAGTTGAATCTGAAGAGACAACTGAAGAACTACAAAATGAGTTAGACAATATACAAGTGGATGGTATAGTGGCACATTAAATTTAAATTAGACAAATGTAAAATACCGCCGGGCATAGTTAAGAATTAGCTAAGGGTTGAAATAGCTATGGATGAAGTTGAAAGAGAGCTAGCAGTAATAGAAAACTCAAGGTTTAAAATGCCCAATCAGGTGAAAAATCTTGTTTCAATTTATCATCAAATGCCTTGAAATTCACGCCAGCACCAATTAGCCTTTTTGATATCAGCTTCATAGTCAGCAGTAATGCCAACCCCACCTTCTCACAAATCAATAGACAAACTCTTAAAAATCATGAGATTTGGTAAGAAATCATGAGCCCGAAATTGGTGAAAGCTAAGTTCCGCCCAAGTACCGTCCAAAGGACTGCTGAGATCCTGACAGTACTTTGCGCGAAAGTTTCATGAAAAAATCTGGGAAAGATCACCCGGTGGCAAAAATAGGACTTGTGCGTCAAATCTGGGTCGCAACGGGCAGTAGCTCCCATTCTTGGCGGCAAATGCAATCCTCGGCAAAGTATCGCTGAGGACTGAGTTGGACCCGGGGGGGTGGGGGGTGGGAAACTGCTGAAATAAAAAAATTTCAAAACATTAAAAAAAACACAAGAAATCCTTCAGGGGACCCCATCCACCTAAATCCCTTCAAAAAAAATAAAGAAAAGAAGTGGACTAACCTTTTTTTGCACACTTACTGTTGAGGTCAGACAGGCCTCCACGCAGCGTTCTTTTCCCCTGCTGGAGCGGAGGACCGCCCGGACCAAACTGGCAACTCAGCGAGCGAGAGGACCCTTCTGGGCATTGCATGCTGACGCACGCCAGCGGATGTCAGCGGACGGTACCTGGCGGGCTTCTCTCCCCAGCAGCGGGAGGACTCCACCAAACTCGCCCAGCGGAGAGACTGCCCAGAAACCAGGGAGACCCACCAAGAAAACTCAACGGCAGCGAACGGTAAGTCCACCAATTTCGGGCCGCATGAGTCGCTATTTTTTTTCAAACATAAACACTGAAGTGTGTTCAGAGAAGGTTGACAGTCATGTTTCTCAGCAATAAAGCTCTACAGCAAAGAAAGATTTGCAGACATATATATTTTTTGTTTTCATTCAAGAGATTGAAAGCTAATCTGATCTAGGTATTTAAAATTAATACATTTAAAGTTAATAAATTTAGAGAAAATTTTGTTTTCTGAGTTTTTAAAAAGTTTTTTTAATTATGGTTTAAAATAAATTGAAGGTAGTGGGCAGGGTTTTTAAAAATAAAATGTACTTTTTTAATTTAATGTTATTATATTTTTGTATGTTTTAGGTGTGTTTTAAAACTCTTATGCCTGTAAAAGTAGGCTATGCGCCTGCTTTTATCAGGCGCAAGAGTTTTGAGGACATTTGCTGGGCAAGATATGGGTAAATCCCGCAATCTTGCCCTTGCAAATGTGCGCTAAAAAACGGCTTTTACGATGCCTTCCCGGATCCGTAGACACTCAGCATGGACCCAAGGAGGCCGGAATTTCCAGGCCTATATTTCCCTTTGTCCCAAAATGTGCGATTTTACATTTCTCTGCTTTGAACTGAGTGCTATTACACATGTTATGAAAGCAGGAATGGGGTACTGAAGTTGCATGTTCAGCCATGAACTCATTGAATGGCGGTGCAGGCTCGAAGGGCCGAATGGCCTACTCCTGCACCTATTTTCTATGTCGATGTCTATGTTGGAGCTGTTCTTGTTCTGGACCAGACAGTTGCTTGTTCTTCAATATAAAATAGATTACATATCTAACTTTTGGAAATGTAGGTGCCTGATTCATCATGGAGATTTAAAAAAAATTCCAGTTAGCAGAGTGAAGGTACAGAGAGACTTAAAAGTGGGAGTGTTTGGAGAAAGGGTTAGTGCCATAAAAAGTCAATGGTGGTTCCTGGGTTTTATACATCACAACATTAAATACAAAGGCAAGAATGACATAGAAATTGCAACATAGAAAAAGTTTGTTTGGCACGGATAGCCTCACCATTATTTTTACCGTAAAATGCGGGTCAATCTCAATGAAATCTTCCACACCTAATTACTTCGCTATTTTGATGGGGTTGGAAATCAACTGCAATAAGGAATAACAGAACATAAGAACATAAGAACATAAGAATTAGGAACAGGAGTAGGCCATCTAGCCCCTCGAGCCTGCTCCGCCATTCAATAAGATCATGACTGATCTGGCCGTGGACTCAGCTCCACTTAACCACCCGATCCCCATAACCCTTAATTCCCTTATTGGTTAAAAATCTATCTATCTGTGATTTGAATACATTCAATGAGCTAGCCTCAACTGCTTCCTTGGGCAGAGAATTCCACAGATTCACAACCCTCTGGGAGAAGAAATTCCTTCTCAACTCGGTTTTAAATTGGCTCCCCCGTATTTTGAGGCTGTGGCCCCTAGTTCTAGTCTCCCCGACCAGTGGAAACAACCTCTCTGCCTCTATCTTGTCTATCCCTTTCATGATTTTAAATGTTTCTGTAAGATCACCCCTCATCCTTCTGAACTCCAACGAGTAAAGACCCAGTATACTCAATCTATCATCATAATGTAACCCCCTCATCTCCAGAATCAGCCGAGTGAATCGTCTCTGTACCCCCTCCAAAGCCAGTATATCCTTCCTTAAGTAAGGTGACCAAAACTGCATGCAATACTCCAGGTGCAGCCTTACCAATACCCTGTACAGTTGCAGCAGGACCTCCCTGCTTTTGTACTCCATCCCTCTCGCAATGAAGGCCAACATTCCATTCGCCTTCCTGATTACCTGTTGCACCTGGGCCAATTGTGGAGCAGTGGAGGCGTGGCCTAAACAGTTGGAGCTGTGAGCAGTGAGAGAAGGAGCTGCTGCTTTTGCTCCTGGCTGGGCCTGTGAATCAGCCCAGGAAGAGAAGGAAGGAAGGAAGGGGCTTCACCACCAACTTTCACCCAGAGGGAGAGGAGGAAAAAGCAGAAAACTTGAACAACTTCACCATTTCTACAAAGAGTTGGAGAGAGGGGTAAAGACCAACAACAACATCCAGTGTGGAAGGAGGGAGACTCTACCATTCTACAGGTGGGTGTATTGGTGCAGTCCCTAAAAGACTTTGCTGTATCGGTGGGGGGAGGAAAGAAGACCAGTCGGGGGCCGGAACATCGCGGGGGGTGTGTGTGTGTGGAAGTGTCTGTGGGGGCCTTGCTTACAACTAGGCCCCACACACCTTTGAAGCACCCCTCCCCCATTGCATAGCCTGGGATAGCTGGAGCTACCAGGCTGAAGAAACAATTAATCCATCCTAATTAACATCGTTGGGAGTGTGTGCCTGTGTGGCTCCAGCTGCACCAGGTGAAGACATCTTCTCCCCTCACCCGAAGACCACCCCAAAGACTATTTTTGTTTGCCATCTGGGGATTGCACCCACCCATAGCTGCGAGGGGAGACCTGCCCTTGCAGTTTCCCCCCTTCCCACTCCCCTCTCTCTTTCTCTGTTACTCTCTGTCTCTCCCCTCTCTCTCTGAGAGCCCTTTTCCTCCCAAATTGATTGGAAAAATATAAAACAATTAAGACAACTGAGCAGAGGGAGCAAGGCCCCTCCCCAATTGTCAACTAGGGGAGAGGTGTGCCTCGTTAAGAGTTCCTCTGCTCAGTCTATTAAACGAGGCCATTTAAAGACCATTAAGGCCTGTGACTTTGGGGTGGGTGTAGCCCTTAAAGGGACCCCGTGATGGCGACCCCATCTACGCCGGTGGCAGGGCCAGCTAGGACTTATGCGCAGGCGGCATCCACATCCACGGCACCTCCTGCGCCACCTGCTGCCCTGCCACCATTCAGACTTATAACTACGAAACACGGGGTCAAGAGCTACACTCACCCCACAATGAGCATTGAGGAGTGCGTGCGGGCGATGGCTGGGGTAGTCGGCCCCTCGGCCATTGTCGCAGCCTCCAAGATGTCTGGGAAGGCCGTGTTCTTCCTGGGGTCGGAGCGGGCGGTGTCCCTGGCCATTGAAAAGGGGCTCACGGTGGGCGGGGCGTTCCTGCCGGTGGACCCTCTCGAGGCCACCGCGCAGAGGGTCATCATTTCAAACGTCCCGCCCTTTGTTCCCGCTGAGCTCCTCCTCCCTCACCTACACCAACTGGGGGAGGTAAGGTCGGGGATCAACCCCATACCGCTTGGCCTCAGGGAGAACAGCCTGCGCCATGTGTTCTCCTTCCGCCGCCAGCTCTTTGTCCGGCTGGCGCGGGAGGAGATGACGGAGGGCAATTTTAATGTGGTGCACGAGGGGACTGCCTACCGCGTCTTTTGGACGTTGGACGGCGTGCGGTGCCATGCCTGCAGGGAGGTGGGGCACGTTCGCAAGAACTGCCCCGCCTCCAAAGCCGCCAAACCACCGAGGGCGGCCAAGGCTGGCGCCGCCGCCACCCCTCCCCCTAGTAGCGTCCGCGTGCCGGGAGCTGTGGGTGCGCGGGCATCGTCGGGGGCCTTTGTTTTCACGGCCTCCGGCGGGGGGGAGGGAGAGCGTCCGGCCGGAAAGAAGGCGCGGAAGAAGGCGAAACACCTAGAGGCGGGTCCCCTTAGTGCGCCAGACAAGCTATTCACCGCGCTAGGCCCAACCCCGTCACCGGTGAGAGCGGGGTGCCCTGAGCCCGTGCCCGAGCCCTTGACTAATACCGCGGGCGGGGGCATGATAAGAAAAAGGGGGGAGTGGAGCGGGAGGCCTCGGCAGACATGGGTGTCTCCCTGTCTCCGTGCCCCCCCAGGAAAAAAAGGAGGCGCCGCTCCAATGAGGTGGGGGGGAACAACATCCCTCCGCGGAGGAGTCGGTGCCCACCGCGTGTCCCGCGTCCCCCACCGGCGCCCCCAAACTGCGCCGTAGGCACGAGGAATCTGTCCCCGGGGAGGGTGAGGCAGTCGAGGCTGCCCAGCCGCTGCCTCCCGGGGATGGCGTGAAAGATCTGCCTGTCGTGGGGGGCATGGGGCCAGCGGAAGAATGCGTAGCCGCCGGGTCGAGTGTCCCGGGGACTGAGGCGGGCGGGGCCGAAAAGGCCGAACCTGAGCCCGCCCAGCTATTAAGCAACTTCCCCCGGGATTTGCTCGACTCGGCAGAAATACAAAGTATTAACATTTTTAATGAATCTGTACACGCTGGGCCGGCGGGTGGCGGCGGGGAGGGGGAGGAACACCCACCCTCGCCCCCTACTTTGGAGCTGGAGCGCTTGGAGGGCCTGGGGATTTTCTATGGCCGGGTCTCTCCGTGTTCCCCGGCTTCTGAGGCGGGGGAGGACCCCCTTCCGCTGTCGCTTCCCGACCCAGCACCAATTCTAAAAGAGCCCAGTGGGGACTCCTCTGCCGACGATCCTGGGGGTGGGATCGGGGCAGAGCCAGGGCCGGATGGAGCGGCCGGTCCATTTGCCGTACCTCGTGCGGTCGACGGGCCGGCTGCT
The DNA here is from genome assembly GCF_044704955.1 of Pristiophorus japonicus. Taxonomy (NCBI): domain Eukaryota; kingdom Metazoa; phylum Chordata; class Chondrichthyes; family Pristiophoridae; genus Pristiophorus; species Pristiophorus japonicus. The sequence goes on along the minus strand of NC_091981.1, from coordinate 38,850,859 downwards.
AGCGGCGACCTCCCGGAGGAGGACGGGGACTCGGTGGAGGACGCGGGTGAAGATTTCGAGTCCATCGCCAGTGAGGCGGTGGATCTCCTCGTGCCCGCCGCTGAGTCCCCCCTCATTCCCGTAGAGGATCTCCGGGACTTTTTGGTCGAGAGCCAGGGTCGCCGCAACCGAGCCCATCTGGCACGGGAAAGATGGTCCGAGCCGGGGCTGCTCATCGCTTCCGTCCGCATCGCCGCTAAAACCATGGCCGCGGGCGGGCCCTTATCAAGGGCGCAAGGCCTTGAGCTGCGCCGGCTCAAAAAGTTCCTCGCTGGGCTGCTGAAGGAGTGGAGGTCAACAAAAGACTCCGCTCCCTCCCCCACAATAGGTTAAGGTAGAGATTGCACTATGCTTTTCCCATGAAGATAACCATAGCCAGCCTCAACATCAACGGCGGCAGAGGGGCACGTCGTAGATTTGACAATTTTTCGCTCCTGCGGGAGGGGAAATATGCGTTGTGCTTCCTGCAAGAAACCCACATCATTCCGGGAGACAAAGCCACGTGGCTCCTGGAATGGCAAGGAGAGGTCCGCATGAGCCACCTCACCGCCACTTCTAGTGGGGTGGCCATCTTGCTGGGCCCGCATTTTCAGCCGAAGATCTTGGGGGTCGAGGAGCCCGTGCCAGGCCGCTTGCTGCACGTAACGGTTCACCTGGGGGACGTGCCGCTCCATCTCGTGAACGTGTACGCCCCTCAGCCCGGCCCGCAGCAGGCACGCTTCTTCGAAGAAGTGTCCGCTCTTTTTGGCTCCGTCGACGTCGGCGACTGCATTGTCTTCGGGGGGGGATTTTAACTGCACCCTCGAGGCGAGGGACCGCTCCGGTGCCCCGCAAAGCATGGCGGCGATGGAGAAGTTGAGGGACCTGGTCGGGTCCTTCGACTTGGTGGACGTCTGGCGAAATCTCCACCCCGACTCCAGCGCCTTTACTTGGGTGAGGCCTGGAGTAGGATGGTCCAGAGTCGACCGCCTTTACGTGTCTCGGGCGTACGTTTCCTGCGTCCCGGCTGCCTCCATGCGGCCGGTGCCATGTTCGGACCACCACCTGGTGTGGGCGGAGCTCGCTTCGCTCCGCGCGAGGACGGGGTCCGGGTACTGGCACTTTAACAACCGGCTGCTGGAGGACGTGCGGTTCCAGGACTCGTTCCATCGATTCTGGGCCGACTGGAGAAGGAAGCAGGGGGGCTTCCCCTCCTTGAGGCTATGGTGGGACGTGGGCAAGGCTCACGTCCGCGTCTTCTGTCAAGAGTACGCGAGGGGGTCGACCAAGAGGCGGGCGGCCGGAGTCGGGCGCCTAGAAAAAGAGGTGCTCGACCTGGAATCCCGTCTCGGTCAAGTCGTCGAGGACGCGGCCCTGCGGACGGTGTACGAAGCTAAGAAGGCCGCGCTGAAGGACCTGCAGCTCGTCGGGTCTCGAGGCGCGTTCGTGAGGTCGTGGATCCGGTTCCTGCGGGATCTGGACCGCAGCTCCCCCTTCTTCTACTCGCTGGAAAAAAGGCAGAGTGTCCGTAAGCAGCTCTTGACGCTGCTGGCCGACGACGGCTCTCTCGTCTCGGATCCGGAGGGCGTCAACAACAGGGCCCGTGAATATTACGGGGCTCTGTTCTCTCCGGATCCGTCCAGCGAGGAAGCGCGTAGAGTTTTGTGGGAGGACCTGCCGAAAGTCAGCCCAGAGGGCGGTGAAAATTTGGAAGCTCCGCTAAGCCTGGCGGAGCTGACCGGTGCCCTCGACCGGCTCTCGAGGGGAAAATCCCCGGGGCTGGACGGGCTGACCGTGGAGTTCCACAGGGCGTTCTGGGACGTCCTGGGGGGCGACTACGCGCGGGTCCTGGGGGAAAGTCTGGCGACCGGGGAGATGCCCCTCTCTTGGCGCAGGGCAGTCATCGTCCTGCTGCCTAAGAAGGGCGATCTCCGCCTCCTTAAGAACTGGCGCCCGGTCTCCCTTCTCAGCACGGACTACAAAATCTTCGCCAGGGCGATGTCTGCTCGCCTTGGCACCGTGCTGGATCACATGATCCACCCCGACCAGTCCTACACGGTCCCGGGCCGGACAATCCACGATAACATCCATCTGGTCCGGGACCTCATCCATCATTCCCAGGAGGCTGGTCTGTCGGTTGCCTTCCTGTCTCTCGACCAAGAGAAGGCGTTCGACAGGGTGGATCACGACTATCTGCTCGGAACTCTGCGCGCTTTCGGGTTCGGGACGCATTTCATCGCCCGGATCCGACTTTTGTACGCCGCCGCGGAGTGTCTGATTAAGGTTAACGGGTCCTTGACGGCGCCCCTTCGCTTTAGGAGAGGGGTGCGCCAGGAATGCCCCATGTCCGGCCAGTTATATGTCATCTGCGTGGAGCCTTTCCTGCGCCTCCTGCGGACGAGGTTGACGGGACTGGCTCTGCAAGGGCCGGGCGTGGAGGTCGTCCTCTCGGCTTACGCCGATGACGTGCTCCTCGCGGTAGAGGATCCCGCTGACCTGCGGAGGATGCGTGAGTGCCAGGAGATTTACTCGGCCGCATCCTCCGCCAGAATCAACTGGGAAAAATGTTCCGGACTCCTGGTGGGTCAGTGGCGGGTGGACTCCCTGCCAGAGGAGCTCAGGCCTTTTGCCTGGAGCACGACCCATCTCCTCTATCTGGGAGTCTACCTTAGCCCCGACGAGGAAGCCTGGCGGCGAACTGGCAGGAGCTGGAGGCCAAGGTCGCCGCTCGCCTAGGGCGCTGGACAGGACTGCTCCGAGTGCTGTCCTACAGGGGTCGAGCGCTAGTCATAAACCAGCTGGTGGCCGCAATGTTGTGGTACCGGCTGGTCACTTTGACCCCTCCCCCTGCGTTTGTCGCCAAGATACAGAAGAAGCTGGTGGACTTCTTCTGGAACAACAGGAAGCACTGGGTCTCTGCCGCGGTCTTGAGTCTCCCGCTTGAGGAAGGCGGTCAGTCGTTGGTGTGCGTCAGCGCCCAGCTGACGACTTTCCGTCTTCAGACCCTGTAGAGATACCTTTACGTCGAGCCCCCTCCTAGTTGGTGTGCTCTGGCGACGTATTTCTTCCGCCAGCAGCGCGACCTCAATTACGACACGCAGCTCCTGTTTGTGAACTTGGGGGGTGTCAGGACCGCCCTCCAGGAGCTGCCTGTCTTTTACAAGGAACTCATCAGGGTCTGGAACAAAGCCTCCACCAAGCGCAGCTCTCCGCCGGCTGGAGTGGCGGCTGTCCTGCAGGAGCCGCTGCTCGGGAATCCGTACCTCCACGACCGAGGTTTTATGTGGCGGTCGGAAGAGAGGGCTGTGGCTGGTGAGGTGACCAGGGTCAGGGACCTGCTCGATGGCGGAGGAGCGGGCTGGATGGCGCCAGGCACGCTGGCGCGGCGCCTAAATTCAGCCAACGTCTGCCGCGCGGCCGAAGCCATCGAGTCGCTAAAAACAGCTTTGGGCCCTGACTCTGTTAGGTGCATCGAGGAGGCTCAAGCACGTGGGGAGATCCCGTCTGAACTGACCCCCGTCCGGACGGAATTCCTCATCTGCGCCAAACCCCAGAACCTCCCTCGGGAGCCGGCGCCTCACAACTTGAGCCGCCTCGAGGAAATCCCCTCCGTGCCTTTCAGTTCCGCGCGGAGGGGTTTCCTGTACGGGCTGCTCCTGCACACTCTCAACTTTGCCATCCTCGCCGGCCGTCCGGACACGCCATGGCGTACCATCTTGCCGTCCGGAGGAGGCGGGGGTCCCCGATAGAGGGCACTCTATGCGGGAGTCCTCCCACTATTCATCGGGGACTTGGCCTGGAGGGTGGTGCACGGAGCAGTGCCGTGCAACAAATTTTTAAGCCGGTTCACGGACTCCCAGGCTGCCTGCAATTTCTGCGGTCTGGAAGAGTCCGTGTTCCATGTTTTTATGGAATGCACGAGGTTGCAGCCCCTGTTTTATTATTTAAAGGGGCTGCTCCTGAAATTATGGCTGCACTTCAGTCCCACTCTCCTGATCTTTGGGCACCCTGTGCGGAGGGGAGCGGGTAGGTCCGAGGGCCTCCTCGTAGGACTGCTCCTGGGCATGGCCAAGGGTGCCATCAGCCGGTCCAGGCAGCGGGCGGTCGAGGGGGTCGTTCAACCTGACTGCCTGCCTCTCTTCCGCGCGTACATCTGCGCCAGGGTGTCCTTGGAGATGGAGCACGCGGTGTCCAACGGTACGCTCGCGGCCTTCCGCGAGAGGTGGGCACCGGAGGGACTGGAGTGCATCGTCACGCCTGGCAACCAAATTTTAATTTGATTTTATGTTTTAAAGTTTAATTTGTTTTAATTGCCGGTGCTTTTAGTGTCCCCCTCCCCTTTTATAGGGGGCACTGGAAAAAATTTGATTTTAGTGCCCAAAAAAAAAAAAAAGAAAAACACAAAAAAAAACACAACAAAGAAAAAAAGGGCCTTGTAAATGTCTGGTGTGTCATCCAGGGCGGGTGGCACAGTTTAATGTTTATGTTTTTTCAGGTAAACTCCAAAAGAGTTTCATGCACAAGGACCCCCAGGTCGCTCTGCATCTCAGCATGTTGTAATTTCTCCCCATTCAAATAATATTCCCTTTTACTGTTTTTTTCCCCAAGGTGGATGACCTCACACTTTCCGACATTGTATTCCATCTGCCAAACCTTCGCCCATTCGCTTAACAGTAAAGGTACGGAAGCATAGTGGTTATGTTACTGGACTAGCAATCCAGAGGCTTGGACTAATGATCCAGAGACAGGAGCTGGGGGATTTAAATTCAATTAAATACATCTGGAATTTAAAAAAAGCTAGTAATGGTGACCCGATTTTCGTAACAATACATCTGGTTTAAGGAAATCTAATGACCTTATCTGGCGCCCTGTGACTCTCGACCCACAGCATTGTGGTTGATTGCCCTCTGAAATGGCCTTGCAAGCTAGTTGTTCATAAAGGTGGCTCACCACCATCTTCTCGAGGGCAATTAGGGTTGGGCAATAAATGCTGGACTTGCCCTTATCCCATGAATGAATAAAAAGAGTATACTTCAAATTTTCTTGATAAAAATGAACGGGAATGCACCTGTGGAGTTGCCAGTGATCTGATCCTCTCTTTTCGCTTGGGAAACTGGAAAAGTTTATAACCGTACAGCTAATGCCATTAGAGGAGCGCGAGGGATGGAAGTGGAGCTGGTGCTGGCTGTTCGAGATAGCAGTGGGTGGCGCGCGGGTGGAGCTGGAGCAGTGGGTGGCGCGCGGGTGGAGCTGGAGCAGCCAGGGGCGCGCGGGGGAAGCCGGAGCAGTGAGTGGCGCGCGGGGGAAGCTGGAGCAGTGGGTGGCGCGCGGGTGGAGCTGGAGCAGCCAGGGGCGCGCGGGGGAAGCTGGAGCAGTGGGTGGCGCGCGGGCGGAGTTGGAGCAGTGAGCGGCTCACTGAGTGGCGCGCTGGTTGAGTTGGAGCAGTGAGTGGCGTGTGGTTAGAGTTGGAGCAACTGGGGCGCGCGGGTGGAACTCGAGCAGTTGGAGGCACGCAGGAGGAACTGGAGCCGTTAGCGACATGCTAGTGTTGGACCATATTCATGCACAGGGTTCAGGAAAAGATACACAGGGATTTCATTTGATGTCAAATCAGTTCAGTTGTTCCCAACACCCTGACATTGGGGAGTGCTAACTGGCATGGGAAACGAGAGGAAGAGAAATTTCCAGTAGAAATGTGAAATAAAGCTGCTGGAAGGCTTCCTTCATCGTAAAATAGGTTTACTTTTTTGAATATTTGTTGGATCGTTTAAAAAAAACACCTAAGAATAATGATCACCGTCAGCAAATGGGAGGAATAGCTTGCCAACACATTGTCCGGTTCACATCTGAAGCCTCATAGTCCCAAGGATTTCAGGTGCAAGGCAGGGCAGCATTCCAGCATGAGGCACTAAGTGGAATGGTTTCATCAACATAGGCAGTCCCTCAGAAACGAGGAAGACTTACTTCCACTCTTAAAATGAGTTCTTAGGTGGCTGAACAGTCCAATATGAGAACCACAGTCCCTGTCACAGGTGGGACAGATAGTCGTTGAGGGAAAGGGGTGGGTGGGACTGGTTTGCCGCATGCTCTTTCCGCTGCCTGAGCTTGATTTCTGCACGCTCTCGGCGATGAGACTCGAGGTGCTCAGCGCCCTCCCGGATGCACTTCCTCCACTTGGGCAGTCTTTGGCCAGGGACTCCCAGGTGTCAGTGGGGATGTTGCACTTTATCAGGGAGGCTTTGAGGCTGTCCTTGTAACGTTTCCTCTGCCCACCTTTGGCTTGTTTATCGTGAAGGAGTTTCAAGTAGAGTGCTTGCTTTGGGAGTCTTGTGTCAGGCATGCGAACAATGTGGCCTGCCCAGCAGAACTGATCAAGTGTGATCAGTGCTTCAATGCTGGGGATGTTGGCCTGGTCGAGGACGCTAATGTTGGTGCATCTGTCCTCCCAGGGGATTTGTAGGATCTTGTGGAGACATCGTTGGCGGTATTTCTCCAGCGACTTGAGGTGTCTACTGTACATGGTCCATGTCTCTGAGCCATACAGGAGGGCAGGTATTACTGCAGCCCTGTTAACCATGAGCTTGGTGACAGTTTTGAGGGCCTGGTCTTCGAATACTCTTTTTCCTCAGGCAGCCGAAGGCTGCATTGGCGCACTGGAGCCATGTTTAAGACTAAACAATGGTTTAGTAACCCAATAAACAACAGCCTCATATGGTCCATGACCTTTCTAGCTAGTGACAAGAAAATACCAACAGGAAAGAAAGATTCCAACATGCAACCCAGAGGATGTTATTAACAACGTACTGTGGGATTGCAGAACAACCCCACCTAGATTATTGTCAATCCCAGAAACACACACCCTAGTTCACCTTGACAGAATGCATTTGCAACCTGCAGGGGCAATCATCCCCAAGGGAAAGCCCTGTATTCAGGGATCGTCCCCAATGCTAGGGTCACATAGGCTGCGGCACGGCGTAGTAGCCTCAAACACTGATCTCCTGACTGCACAAGGATGAAATCAATTTCCACATTTGTGCAATGTCAGAGGCTCCTCACTCTATTCTATTACCAGAAAGGGCTTCTCTTCAACTTCGTATCCTTATCTTTGGTCATAGTCTGCAGATGGGAAAGCAGATCGGATGTCCTCTTTGTTCTTTTGGGTCTGGCAAAAACCGTTATCCACAGGCTGGGATTGGTAGGGTTGCAGTGACTGCTTGTTCCAGGTCTAGTGCATACCTGGATGACCTTGGCACAAGATCATGCATGAACCACCAGTTCTGATTGATTGTAAAATTTAGCCCATTGTGTCTGACAAGAGAAAAGACAAGTTTTATTTCAGACATGGGCTCGATTTCCCAATCCGACCAAATTCTAGGAACAGTAATATTTGCATATTTTGGTGAGTTTTCGACTGCATGGGAATCCATCACAGGGGTGTAAAATGTTTTCGATAGCCCTCAGGTGCCTGCCACATCAGCATAGCAGGTGATCTCTGGGGTAACCAAAGAGATGGGTGACAAATTTTGGCCAGATGACCAAGGACTTTTGTCGCACTTCAGAAATAACTTTTTTAATGAGTTAACGTCACATGCAGCAATCTGACCTACTTCCCACTATCACTTAGGCCCGGATTTTGCAGTCAGCGCCATTCATTATGCTTTCAGCTGCCCACAGCCTTTTCATGGGCTCTTGAGTGACAACTTACTAAACTTGATATTCTTTTCAATGTGGCATCCTGTACAGGGGATCTGTGGCGTGTGTGAATAGGGCAAGCAACAGCATGTCTCAACAAGATTGAACAAACCTCACGGACACGCAAAGTATAAAATACTCACTCACTCAACAAAAACAACTTGTATTTATATAGCGCCTTTAATGTAATGAAATGTCCCAAGGCGCTTTGCAGGAGTATTATGCGATTAAAAATTTGACATCGAGCCACATAAATAGAAATTAGCGCAAGTGAACAAAAGCTTGGTCAAAGAGGTATGTATTAAGGGGCGTCTTGAAGGAGGAAAGAGAGGTGGAGAGGTTTAGGCAGGGAGTTCCAGAGCTTGGGTCCGAGGCAACAGAAGGCACGGCCACCAATGGTTGAGTGATTATAATCAGGGATGCCCAGGAGTGCAGAATTAAAGGATTTCAGACATCTCGGGTGGGGGAGGGTGGGTTGGTTGTGGGGCTTGAGAAGATTACAGAGACAGTGAGGGGCGAGGCCATGGTGGGATTTGAAATTAAGAATGAGAATTTTGAAATCGAGGCATTGCTTAACCAGAAGCCAATGTAGATCAGCGAGCACAGGGGCGATGGGTGAACGGGACTTGGTGCAAGTTACGACATGGGCAGCCGAGTTTTGGATCACCTCTAGTTTACATAGGGTAGAATGTGGGAGGTCAGCCAGGTGTGTGTTGGAATAGTCAAGTCTAGAGGTAACAAAGGCATGGATGAGGGTTTCAGCAGCGTATGAGCTGAGGCAAGGGTGGAGATGGGCAATGCTGCGGAGGTGGAAATAGGCGGTCTTAGTTATGCTACGGATATGTGGTCGAAATTTCATTCCAGGACCAAGGTTGCGAACAGTCTAGTTCCGCTGGGAGAGAGATGGAGTCAGTGTTGAGGGAACGGACTTTGTGATGGGGACCGAAACAATGGATTCGGTCTTCCCAATATTCAATTGGAGAAAATTTTAAAATCATTTACAGAAAGCAAGATAAAGAGAGAAGAAAAGAAGAATTAAGAGAGATAAAAAAAAAGTTAAAAAAATATTTTAATTTTTGTTAAATCTCAACAATAATTACATTCTGAAGGAATGAGACTCCATGCTTGTAACATTAAATTTTCAATGCCAGAGAGGTTGTTAGGCAATAATTAAGTTATCACGCCGTTAAAAATTCACTTACATCTCAATGTACCAGCCCTAACCTTCTCTGGCATGTTTAGTGAGTAACTAGAAGCTAAGTACCACAGCTTCACGCACTTCATGTGTTTTAATGCCAAATCTATTAACAAGGTACCAGTATAGCAATGCTTGTGGAGGAGCAGGGCAAATTGGAGAGCAACTTCCAGATTCCTGCGTTTAACTACGAATTATGGACACTGGAAATTGCTGTCCAATTTACTCCACAATAAGAGTGAGCGCTGATATTTAGTGGGAGGGAAAGCTTGTCCTATGAAAAGACATACACAGCTGGGATCCATGTGACTTTCTATAATAGCTTGAAAGGTCAAAATTCACAGGAATCCCCCCCAGTGTTTGGAAAGGAAATTTAATTTGGGACTATCTACCGGAAAGTTTGAAATCCTAAAGTGCTTTTGGAAAAAACTACGAACTTTAATCGAATTTTGGACTTTTTACAAGACAAATTCAAGTCTGTGGGCGGGCCTAAGGGACTAAAGGAGCCAACTTGATTATTGGGACTAAAGTAAATTGTCTGCAGAAATGGATATTTGAAAACCCTTCTCCACAAGAGACATTAACATTACAACAATAACTCAGAGACTGAACCAAGAAAAGCCATCTTCAGCTTGAATAAGAACAAAGGGCCCACTATGTATGCAAAAACCAAGCACAAAAGGACATTGCGATTACCAAGCTAATATTTCCATCAGGAAACAGATTTAGAAGAGCAACCCACCCAAGACATATTAACTTTTAACAAAGAAATGTCAAGCCCACCAAATTTAAACAAAGCATTCTGGACTGATTTGGCGTGAAGATTAGGACAACTCGAACCGTATAATTGGCCCCCTGTTTTAACAAAGGGTGTGCCATACTGTGACTATGCCATCAAGAAGGGTGAGAAACCAACGCGACAGTTGAAAACCAACTTCTCCAACCTCGAAGTCCTGAAGTCCAAAAAGGAAGGAAGAACATCACCAATGTGGCAGCAACCGACCACAGCCAATGTGGCACCACCAAAACCACCACTATCGACCAAACTCAAAACAAAAATCCAACAGAAAGAAAGCGAAGAATCGAAAGTTTCCACTCTACAAGCTGTTCCTGAGCTACCGACATGTAAAACATTACCTAAAGAACTGTAAAAACCTACTTCTAAAGAAAGAAAATGGGTACTTACCCTACAAATCCAAAACGCGCCTTACCACATCAGCGGACTTAACCCAACTGAAGATTGCACAGTAAGAAGTCTCCTCCGACGTTTGGGGTAAGGCAAGCAGAACCTACAGAATTCAACGAAGCCCGATATTGCGAACTACCGCTAACTGACCAGAAAGGATTGGTAAGCATAGTCCCTGCCTGCCCTGGGGTCTAATCTAGCTAGGATTAGGTATTGGGAGATGGGAGGTGTAATTGTTACTGTAACCCCCTTTGAATGTGTAATGTATTGTTCTTTATTAGAGTGATTATAAGTTTGACATTGTACTTTCTTGTCTGTAATAAAAGCAAAGTTCTTTTTGCACCAAACCAGTTGTCCTTTGTACTTTAGCACATCCCCCAAATAAATCCAGAGTCTAGAATCCAAGGGGGTGGGAGCGATTCGAACCGCTCATGTAGGTCAGAGGTGAACCTGATCCCGGGACCACCAAACATTCAGATGCTCGGCATTCTAAAAGCCCTCAATGGAAATAAATCCTGCTTGTTTGAACCTTACTCTACTCTTGAACTCTAAGTTGTCCTTAGCAATGAGAAATTATTGAAGGTTACAACAATTTTGGCCAGGAAGAGGAGGGTGATGAGGGATGGAACCTCATTGGAACATTGCTAGAGGAAGTATCAGAGGACCTGATGACCATCCTGATGAAGGATAGAGGTGTAACAGAACTGGATTTGCACACTGACAAGATGATTGGGTTCACAGCATCTGTAAATGGACAAGGGGAAAGAGAATTGAGTCAATATGAGGATAGAATTTTGGTAGGACAGAAGAAATGGTGGGTTTCCTGAGACAGACCTGTTGGCAAACCTTGGGAAGAAAGAAAAACAGGCAATGCAAGATTGAGGAATAATGAGAGTTGAGACAACGGGGGGGGAGAGAGAAGATCTCCAGAAAAGGTATAATCAGTGAAATTCCAGCAAATCTAATTATTTCAGATTTCAGCCTTTTTTAGCTTCACTGTCTTGCCCATGTGATGACTGAAGATCTAGATAGATTGTGTTAGAATGTTAGACTAGTATGATATGACTAACCTTTCTTCTCATTCACACAATCATGTGCTGAAAAGATTCAAATGGAGCAGCTAGAGGTAAAAATACTCATGAAATAGAGTCATTTAAAATGAAGAAGAAAAATCAGATAGCAAACTTCCTTCCAACATTTTTGAGTTTGATTATGAAGAAAATCACTTAATTACAGCTAGAACTGGCAGAGAGCAAAAAAGCACTCCACATAGGATAGGAATGTTTTTACAAGTCAGCCTTATTTTTACAATATCAAGTCCATCTGGGACTGCTTTCAGCACTTTCTCCTGAACAAGATCTTGAAAAAGAGGCACAAATGCACACATGAAGAAATTAACCACTACAATGACTCCAAACATAGGGCTCAATTTTCCCCAAGCCCGTTTTCTGGCGTATTGCCAGAGTTACGCCCGTTTTTCAATGCCAGAAATGCAACAGATAATTTGCCAAAGTTTCCCCGATGTATAATTCGAATTTGGCGCCGCGCAGCAAGTCCAGTCGCCTCGGGGGGGTGGAGCTGTTGGCTGCACCAAAAAACAATGCCGCACCTTCTGCGCATGCGTTGGGAAAAAAAAGTTACGTTTTTGACATTGTTGCAATGGACAGCTCCGATTTGGCAAATGGCCATTTTTAAAGGGCCACTTGTGTGTGTGAGAACATTGAGTGCTGTGTGAGAGCATTGGAAAAATCGCAGCTGCAGCAATACAAGATGCAATGCGGTGAAAGGACCAAAAATTTCTTACAGGAAGAAGTGGAGACACTAGTTACTGTGATTGAGAACAGATGGCAGGAGCTGGACACCTGCAGAGGTCACATAAAAGTTCCACCAAAAGAAATGAAGAAACGCTGGAACCAAGTTGCCGAAGAGTACTGCACAATGGTGACCACTATGAGATCGGGAGGCCAGTGCAAAAAGAAGTGGTAGGACCTTGGTCAAGTAGTTAGTGTAAGTAATATTTTCATTTATTCAATGCAATTGCAATTGTAAATGTGACCATCTGTATAAGTTCCACCCAGCAGAAAGACACCCTCTTTAAAAAGTTAGGTTTTCATCTTTGCAGAGCAAGTTGGCACATAATAAAAGGGAAAGAACTCAAACAGGCAGAGGCCTGGAAAATCTGCACCCACTGACACCCTTGGAAGAGAGGGTCACTGCTTTGATGGGTCCTGCCTGGAAAAAAGCAATCAGTACTGCATAAGCTGAGCCCACACTCGAGGGAGAGGGTTAATACTGAAAATTCATCGTGGTCCTACTGCCTGGCCTGCGATGTGTGAGCCTACTCATGCCACCCACCCTGCCCCATTCTCTGCTGCTAACCATTTAACTGTTCTGTTATATTTTGCAGAACTTGAGGCCAACCCTGATGATGCAGAAGAAGATTCAGATGCAGATGAGTCTGAAGAGGAGAACATCTTCCAATCGAACCATCCAGACCAAGAACATGAGGGTGAGGGGAAAGGATGGAGCTGGATAAAGCTCCCACTGTTGTACTGACTTTGGAGGAAGTGCCGCTCATGGAGGTGACAGCCCCTTCCATGACTAGTGGTTTGAGTGCTGGTGGGACATTCCATGGTTTCACATCTTCTGAGGTTGCAGGTCCCAGCGGTGTGACGCAGTGAGACACATCCAGGGCCCCACCTTTCGAGGTTGCGGGTGCCAGTGGTGGGGTGCAGCGAGGCACACCCAGGGCCCCACGTTCCGAGGTTATGGGTCCCAGTGGTGGGGTGCAGCAAGGCACACTCAGGGCCCTACCATCCCAGGCTGCGGTTCCCAGTGGTGGGGTGCAGCGAGCCACCCCCATGGGAGGAGGGGAAAGAGAGCTCGACCGTGCTCTCCTGAGGTGCAGGATCTAACAGATGTGGTTCAGATGAGTTAATTGAGTGCGGAGAGCATTGACCTTACCTGATCACTCCTGGACGCCATCAGTGGGGTGAGTGATGAGGTAGCGGGACTGTCGGGAGAAGTAACAGCAATGACACGAGAAATGGGAATGATATCTGGGACCATCAGTGCGGGAATAGTGGCCATGAGGGAGGCATTGTCAGAGGTAGTGCAAACCATGTCATTGACCACGAGGGAGGGAATGTTGCAGGTAGTTCAGACAGTTTTGCTTAATATGAGGGAGGGAATGTTGCAGGTTGTTGAGACACTGTCAGGGCACATGAGGGATGACATGTTGGAGTTAGCTGCTGCAATAAGGGAACATGCCCAGACCCTGTGCCCATTGACAGAATCAACTGTCACTCCCACTTCAATCCCCACACCAGCCTCTGAAGAGCCCAAAGCTGAGCCCTCCAACTTGCTGCCTGGGCCCTCAACTTGCTGCCTGACACCGACGCCCCCCCAGCCCCTCCCCCGCTCAAGAGGCGCTGTACTGAAGATGTTAGAAAGAATAAGCTTGGTACCAAGCCCAGAAACACTGCGCCACTGCCTGCGGGCAGGGGTGATGGAATGTACAAGACCAAGCGCAGCGGGCGGTCTTAGAATAAGGTGGGAGGAGAGATGGGTGGGTGCAGCCTTTCTTTGCTGTTGTTGTTGTTGATGTTATTATTATTGTTGTTACTGTTGTAACTGTTCTCAAACTAGAAGTTTTTTGTAAGTTATGTAAATTGTAAATTTACAAGTGATCTCAAAGTTTTTAAGTGATCTTTAAGAATGCTCTTAAAGTAATACAAGAAAGTTGATACAGTAAGTACATTGTTTCGCTTTTGAATAAAAATATATTAAAACTGAATCATGGTCCATTAACACAAGACAACATTACCGAACAGCTCCAAACAGTAAACATGGTCCATGTGGAATAGTTGTCGTTGAGCCCTCAGGCATCAGTAAAGCGTTCACGGATGAGCTGTTGGCGCAAGGCTCGAGCAATCGTTAAAGGGGCATGATGGCACGCCCTCCTCCGCCGTCGTGCTCCGGCCTCAGGCACTTGCATGGCTTCCTCATCCACGTCGTCATCCTCCTCCTCCTGCTCGTCCTCCTGCTCATCATCTGCATCTTCCACATCATTATCATCAGCCATTCTCACCACAGGTGGGTCTTCCACTACCAGGTGCTGCTGCCTCATGATGGCTAAGTTATGCAGCATACAGCACACAACAGTGAACTGACCGACAATCTCAAGGGAGTACAGCAAGTAGCCTCTGGAATGGTCCAGGCATCGGAAACCCTGTTTCAAGATGCCAAAGATCCTCTCTATGATGTTGCGCGTCACAATGTACGACATGTTGTATTCACGGTCAGCTTCCATCTGGGTTACACGTAGGGGTGTCATAAGCCAGGTGGCGAGGCCATACCATTTGTCTCCCAGTAGCCATCTTTGCCCTTCTGGCTGCTGCTGCTGAAACATGGCAGATATAACGCTGTCGTGTAGTATGAACGCATCATGGGTGCTCCCAGGGTATCTTGCATCGACTGACATGATATGATACATGTCGTCACACACGAGCTGTACATTAATGGAGTGGAAGCCTTTTCTGTTCCTGTACATCTTGGAATCCTCCAAAGGTGCTCGTAAGGCGATGTGGGTACAATCAATGCAACCCTGCACTTTGGGGAAGCCAGCAATCCTGGGGAAGCCCACAGCCCAGTCATGGATTGCTTGGGCGGTCATGGGGAACTTTATGAAGTAATTCCTCCGCAAATACAGTGCAGCCATCACCTGGCGAATGCAGACATGTGTTGCATATTGAGAGATGATGCACACATCCCCAGTTGTAGCTTGAAATGAGCCGGAGGCATAGAATGAAAGTGCAGCCGTAACCTTTACTTCAACTGACAAAGCAGTCCTCCTGATGCTTCTAGGTTGCAGGTCTGCTTTGATCAACTCAGATCTCACTCACAACTTCTTTGTGGAAATGCAGCCTTCTGACACAGTCTTCATCACTCAGGTGGAGGTATGAACACCTGTCTCGATATACCCGCGATAGGTAAGGCCTCCTGCCCAGCACCCTACGGGCTCTGATGTTCCTGATGCGATGAAGTCGAATCAATTGTTACCTACGTAGCACCATGATGCAGAAGGCTCACACGAGTATGGCATTGTCAGTATAGCCCCTGTACTTAAATTTAACCTTTGAAAGAAGCTCAAAATGGCAGGAAAGCAGGCAGGCAGGACAGGTTCGCAGTTTTCTCTCTCCGCAATGACTGTATGGATGGACCACACCCTAAGGTTTTGTGATCTCTCTCCCCCCTCCCCATGAACGAATTAATCTTGTGACTTATCCTCTCTCTCCCCCTCCCCTTAACTAATGCAGTCTTGTGACTTCTCCCCTTCTTTCTCCCCCCCCCCCATACTCATTGCAGTCATCAGTGCAGAAGGCTTGCAATAGGCACCTCACTCCCCGGGCTTGACGCCTTCCGATCGGCACCTCGCGCTCTCTCTCTCTCTCTCTCTCTCTCTCCTCCCACCCACCCATTCCCTCCATGGCTTGTTTTGTAGCCGAGCCCCAAGCCCCTGTGTCCAGGCACAGAGCCGATTCTGCCAGCCAAAACTACAACCCTCCAGCCCTGCTTCAAGACGTTCGGTGGTGGCGTGTGAGTGAGTATAAAAATGAGAAAACTTCTGAAACCCAACAAATTTACACTTACTACGTTGACAGGTAAAAAAAGTTGAACTTTATTATTGATTTTGGCAGTGTACTTGACTCCCTCCAAAATCTTCAATTTAAAAACAATGGTGTCTTTCAACGCCAATTTGTCAATGTGCGCTAGTTTTCTTAAGTGCCCAGAAGGTTTTTCGGGAGTGGCCAGATACGCTGACCTAGGAGAAAAAAATGTAGGCCAAACTGCGAAAAATTGAAAAAAACGGCGCAGACATGAGGGACTTTCTTAGCTATTCCAGGCTTTACTAAGTGGCCTCATACAGTAATTTGGATTTTAGTATTCAGACAGTATGCCAAGAGTTAACTAGTCCTGATTTTTTGCCACCGGGAGATGCTCGCTAGCATTGGTAGTGACAACAGAGGAAGAGCTTTTCAGAGCTTTATTAATTTGAAGTTGAAATATTAGTTTGGAGTTTGAAAACCTGCTCTGAACAGTGCAGCTGTAAATCATCTGGTGTAGTAAGTAGTATTTTTCTTTTAAAATGTTGGCATAATGCATTTTGAATATGAAGTATAAACATTACATGGACAGACTTTATCTATCTTTGCTAATTAGATGTATATTAATTCAGCAGTGCAGATTTTTATCATAACAATTGTTACAGTTACCAAATGTGAAATATTCCAAGGACATTAAGATTATATATTAAGCGGCTTCTTTACTTGTACAAAGCTTTTGTATCACAAAGAATTTAATTAATTACTTACATTTTAAATTGAAACATTTTATTCAGTGTGTAATCTGTTTTACGGGGGAATGTTTTTATTTGGAAATTAATATGATTTACAGGAAAATTTAAGGTTAAATATTGCTTTTTGGGTCATATCACTGGTTTGATATTAATTTAATGGAATTTTACAACAGCTATGATGTTTCTGTGTTTACCACTTTTGTGTTATATTGCACATTTGAGATTTTACT
The DNA here is from genome assembly GCF_044704955.1 of Pristiophorus japonicus. NCBI lineage: Eukaryota > Metazoa > Chordata > Chondrichthyes > Pristiophoridae > Pristiophorus > Pristiophorus japonicus. The sequence continues at coordinate 38,834,180 of NC_091981.1, read as the reverse complement.
TTTCCTTGACTGGAGTGTTAATTGATCTCTCACTTATTTCTCTTGGTGCAATCTTACAACAGAAAGCTAGTTTTTATATTCAACTTATCGGATTGGTTACATGGTTTTGATTAGATGAATATTTTTTCACAAATTAAAAAATATGTTCTTAACAACAACCCCTCCAAAAAGAAAAAAAGCTTATCACTTGCATCACTTGCACCTTCAACCCAGCTGGTAGTCAAAGCAAAAAATAAAATATGTATTTAAAAACACAAACCCTTCAGTATGTGGAAGATGCATTTCAGTCTCATTTGCAAAATAAAAGTGAAGATAGGATGCTACAATATTTTTAAAAGTGTAAACATAAGATTTGTGACGCAGACGGAATCAGAAATGAGTGATGAAGTGACAAGTGTGTTTTAATTTTTCAATCACATCATATAGTTTCTGAGTATGTATTGGTACCATGAGTACTTAGTGACATTTTTACATTTTTGCTGTAATTAAAATGGCATATCTTTATGGTTTAGGAGGGGCAGGTTGAATATTCACACTGCGATAATGCAAGGCTATATTTTCATTTGCTTGAGGAAAACAGAAGAAATGCCCATTTTAAAAGTAATTTGAATCTGGTATTGAAATAGCCAGATGATGTGATTAAGAAATATACAACTTGTGAGAGTGCAAGTTCATCACAGGAAGAACAAATAAATCCAGCCAGCCACAAAACACTTGCAATATTGATCCTTTAAGCATTAGTAATGAGCCACTTAATATTGATATGTTCGTTCATTCAGCTGTGGATTGTATAATTTTTGTGAGAAATGGACTAACACCAAATACAAAAAGTCAATTTTACAGACTAGGGCCAAGAGGTAGTGGTCAAAGCTGTAGTGGAGTGACCTGAGCAAGAGTTTGATACAGCAATTTAAAGGAGGCAGATAATGTGACAGGAAGTCATGGATAGAGTCATTGTGGTCCCGACAACTCTAGGAATCTGGTGGAAGGTCCGTAAGACTATAGGCTGGATTTTCAGCTTTGCTGTTTTCGGGGCGAAAACGGAGGCTGGGTGAGAAATTTACCCTTCAATTAACATTTGCGCTATGTGGAACAACTTTTGTCATTTGGCCCTTGAGGGGCAATGCAAAGGGAGGCGTTGTACGGCTTTCGTGGCCCAAAAACGGGAACCTCGCCAACTTTATTGCGGGGCTTGGAGTGCTCCAAGAGAGGCTTTGGGAGGGGAAAACCACCCCCCCCCCCATGAAAAAATTCACAAAAACATTCAAAAAACATTGCCAACAACCTTACAACACAAATCGCTACACAAATATAAAAGAATAAAAACTGGAACTCACCTTTTTTGCAGTTTATCCAACTCACCGCCGCCGACAGGGCTGGACCTCTGTGTTTTCCCTGGTGGTCATCGCGGGGTGTGTTTCGAGGCGTACCGGTTGGGTGTTTGTCGAAACTTCTGCCGGTGTCGCAAGGAGAGCCGTTGCACACCTGACGCTGCTGTCCCCGGCAGTGCTTCTAAGCGCCGCCGCAAAACCTGACCGGAGGATCGCATCTGGACGCATGCGGTCGGTCAAAACCTGACGAAAACCCGGTCGCAAACGACCCGAAAATCCACCCCGTTATCTATATGATTTTTAAACACTCAAGGTGACATAAAGTGGCCTATAAATTCCATACTGTTTAAAGTGGAAATATATCAGTTTTCTGACCTGTCAGAGTTCTGCCCCAGATAAGATGCATCATAAATTCAGATGTAAGTGGGGCCAGGTAAGAGATGCTTCCGCCTCCCCCAAGCAAAAATGATGGGATAAAGATGTATGATGTCATCTGTCAGAAATCCTGCACATTCTGCACTTGACTTGCATCATGCCAGTATAAAGCAGCCTTGAGTTGCCTGCATGACATGCACAAGTGGAAGCTATCACAATGCTTTCATCCAAAGGAACTCTACCATCTCTCCTCTTTTCCAGGGAGAAGATGAAAGGTCTCTCTCTGTTGGCACTTTGGTGGGAAGGCCTATCCCATGCTGCCTTGGCTAATGACCCCTATCAGTATTCCCTCCTTTGCTGCAGAAGAAAGGTATAATGAGGCCCACATCAGGTCTCCTGTAATCTTGGATCACCATCATCATCATCATAGGCAGTTCCTCGGAATCGAGATAGACTTGCTTCCACTCTTAGAATGATTCCTTAGGTGGCTGAACAGTCCAATACGAGAGCCACAGTCCCTGCCACAGGTGGGACAGATAATCGGTGAAAGTAAGGGAGTAAGGGTTTGCCACGTGTTCCTTCCACTGCCTGCGCTTGTTTTCTGCATGCACTTGGCGATGAGACTCGAGGCGCTCAGCGCCCTCCCGGATGCACTTCCTCCACTTAGGGCGGTCTTTGGCCAGGGACTCCCAGGTGGCAGTGGGGATGCTGCATTTTATTAGGGAGGCTTTGAGGGTGTCCTTGTAACGTTTCCTCTGTCCATCCTTGGTTCGTTTGCCATGAAGGAGTTCCGAGTAGAGCGCTTGCTTTGGGAGTCTCGTGTCTGGCATGCGGACAACATGGCCTGCCCAGCGGAGCTGATCAAGCAGCGAACTCGAGCAGTGAAGCACTGACCACACTTGATCACATCATAGGCATTCTGAAGGCACATTTCCACTGCCATCATTGATTGGCGGAGGGCTGTGGCATGCTATATTCTGCATAACTTTGCCCTGATGAAGGGACTTTTAGTGGTGATCCCAGAAGAGGAACCAGCAGTCAGATCTTAACAGTCCTTTTCCTAGTCTCAGCAGCAGGAAAAAGAAGCTGAGTAGGCCACAGAATCTGAAAGGAGACAGATTAGACAACATCAGATAAAGCCCTTCTCCAATAAATAAAGAGGCGGTCCCCTCTTCATCTCTTAAACTGACCAGAATACCCTTCATGACAACCCAATATCTTGCCCTATTCCCTTCAATTATTTACCAAGAAGAAACTCAATTTTCCTTTATAAATGAAATTCACCACAAGTTGCTGAAACCCAAAATGCAACCAAAGAACCAACATACTTCTGAACATTGGGCTTCATATCTTAAAGGGTACAAAATTTCCCCTTTTTAAAGCCCTGTTAGCATCTCGGAGGTTCTAAACGGGTGGAGGAGACTTTTTGCCCAGGCAAGGGGGGCGCTACTGCCTCCCGGGAAATTGCCCAGGATTTTGCGGAGGCACAGCCATGGCAGCGGCGTGCCCTACAGTTAGTGCCACAGGCAGCCGCGCAACTGCCGATGATGTCATCACCATGCGCGGTGACCCCTCACCGTCCTGTGCCAACCCCTTAACGCCTCACAGGGGAAATTGCTGCCGTGAGCTGATCTCAATGCCAGCTTCATGGTTCGCAAAGCTGGCGACATCCATTCACGGAGCACTTCTTAAAGGGGAGGGCGCCAGCGCCCCGGGCTGCCATCTTTTTTCGGTTGCCGACACTCGGGTCGGTTCTACGATGGTGGCCCTAGTGGTCTAGGCCACTTTGTTTTGGGTGCTGGGCTGCAGGCCCGCTCCCACACTGCTCTGGTGGCCGAGTGAAGCATTTGCGTAGCGCTTCCCTCACTGCCCCAGTAGCTGCCCGGTAACCACCCCAAAAGGAAGTGGAGAGTGCTGCTTCCTTTGAGGGGCGGTAAGCCGAATGCAGCGGCGGGGACGGGACTTCTGCTCTGGGCACAGAAACTCCCGGCATCAGATGGTTACCGCCCCAATCGGGGCGCAGGGCAATTTTGCACCCAAAGTGTTTTTGCTCCATCTCTACTGGAAGTGTTAGCACAAAGCTCCATAGTAGTTCTTAAGCCCCGATTTTAACCCCCATACTAGATGAGAATGAGGCATGTAAGGAATTAAAATGCTTGCAGCGACTGACTCACCTGATCTTCACTCGCTGGCTTTGTGCCACGTGCCATTTTAATAGGCACACTTTTGCCAGCCAGCGACACCCTCGCACTAGGCAGGCGAGAGTCTCATTGAAATTCAAATGCCAGGCGCTGATGAAATCATTCAGACCCCAACTGTTTTTAACGATCAGCAGTCAAATTTGGTGCCCAATACCGGCCTCGACAGAAGCACTCGGCGGAAAGGAAAAGAAAGCCCAGAAAGCCGAAAAGGTAATTGCATTTTTAAATAGTGGTTTTCTTGTGGGCCTGGTGCAGGAGTGTTCCTCTGGACCCAACTAGGAAACCTGAGGCCCCAGGCTTCCCTGCCCTAATCATGATCACCTACTGCCCCTACCACTTATCTGAATGCCTGGAACCATTCCCGCGGATCCTTGACCTCCTGTCGCGATTGTTCACCAGCTTGATGTCATTGACGCTGCATTTGGGCGGCAGTCTGATCCGATATATTTAAATGTGATTTGGGAACTCAAATGGCCTGTCACCCACCCCACCGGTCCCTCAACCCCCGTTAAAATCAGGGCTTTAGACTTTATTGGAAATGTCACAGAGATAGATGTCAATAATATCTTTATCTCCAGTTATTTTACTTAATGAAGCAGCAAACAAGGATTGCTGTCTCATTAGTATGTATAACAAGTGCTTCCTTTACTCACTATATTTCTCTGTCGAGGTGTATTCTTAAACCTAATCTGGCACTTATCTGGGTGCAACCTGAGGGGTGGCCTACATCTCAGAGCTCCTGACTCCTCGGGGGGTGGCGCACTTCTGCAGGTTGCGTTGCCTCTACAGCTGCATGGGCAGCTTGGCACTTACCTTGACACTTGCAAGAGCTTTTATCGGACTGCTGTCAGCTTCATTAGGGTAGGCTTGTGCCAGGCCACTTATTCTGGGTCCTGGATCTGCATACCCGCTGATCAGGTTAGCACAAACCTTATTGTGACATTTAGATCATGCAGATTCTGAAAGATGGCACACTGAATATCCCTGAAGCCTGTTGGCATCATTTTTTCAATGTGGTCCCTGAAGGCCAATGGTGCATGCCTCCATGTTGGAAGCACTAACTCGCCTGGAAGCCTCTCTATTGTGGGAATGGGGTTATAGAGGTGCCTGGAAGTGCCCTTCATTCCTGGTGGTGCTACATTGTTGCAAATCTATCTCAGAGAATTCCGGCAAAGCAAAAAGGAGGTTTGATCTCTTTGAAGTCTAAAGAGAATGCTTGTTCAGCTGTAACTTTTAGTTGCAGCTGAACTTTTAGTTCAGGCTCAATTTCAGATCTGCTTTCTCAGACCCCCTTCAAGTGAGACAACCCTCCCCACCCTTCAGTGACCTCCGATGTCTTTACAAGGAACTGTTCAGTAACTGTGGCTCTGAACATCTGCTCCTTATTAAAATTAACAAAAAATTGTTCCTCTTACCTTAAAAAGTAATATAAATGCATGACTGCACATTTTGGGCTTTTAAATTTCTGAGAAAACTTAATTGCAGCCGATCAGGCATTCGCAAGTTTAAAAAACATCTAAGCTTTATCTTTAATGATAGTTTTGACCACTATTTTGTTGAAGCATTTTCTGAGAATTTAAATATTTATTTAGGAGATAGACATATCTCTTTCGCACGTGTTTATCTCTGAAGGTGTGAACAGACTCAACTTTTCACAGAGATAAGAATTTCAGCCAAGACTATGGGAATGCTCAGAGTATAGAAATATTGTAAACCCACATCATAGAACTTTAGATAATATGTGTATTGATTGATCACAGGTCCACTGGGATCTAATAGCAAAGTAATATAGTGCACTCCTTTTAAATTTAATTTCAGAGTTAGATTGGTTTCTTAAAAATACAAAAACTGCACTTAAAATAACTGGTTCTGTATTTCCCAGAGTGCATGGTTTAATATATAACTAACAGAACAGCAAAACAATTAAGAAATATATAACATCTTTACTGTTTTTCTTTATGTTTTTGGTAGGACAACCACTTGGAACTCTCGCCAATATGGGGCTGTTTGAAACAACAGTGACCCTATTCCTTCTGACAATAAATCTATATGTTACCATCTCTCAGCAACATGGTATTTAAGTAGTTTTATTTACATTAAACTAAGTTTTCTCTATTTGGCACGTTAAATTATATACTTATATAAAACATTCTAGAGGTGTTTCTTTTTAATTGTACATCTGTGTATCAAAACTATTAAAACCAGAGAAACATTTGATTATAGTCATGAGATGTAAACATAAATGTTTTAAGGCCCATGTGTTAGTTTGAAATGACCTTTAATAGGATTCTCTATTGGGTTAAATAAGTACTCCAGGGAGCTGCTCTGAGGTCTACAATTTGGATCTTAGTAACCATTCCTGTGAATTTTAAACTAAAAATGATTAACTTTGTTCTGATTGAAATTGGGTCTTTTCTGACATTCTATAGGGTTTGCTACTGAATGAACGGGGACACAATTTACCAGTCCTATGCCTGATTATTGGCTAGCAGAAATGCTAAAATATTATGTATAGCGCGTGCTATCGTCAAGGCCACTAGAATTCAGTGGCAGTCAATTCCTCCAGCAATCCCAACAAAATTCTGTGACATTAGAATGCAGGTTCTGCAGCCAGTCTGTCATGCATTTGGGGACATCTCAATCTTAACCTAATGAAATACTGTAGAAAAACGATGCTAAAATGGTGACTTTAGGCTGGAATTTAAAAGGGAAGGCAGATGGTGGGGTGGGAGAGCTCTGAGGCAGTTAGAAAACCCAGGAGATCGGGTTTCCCGCAGGCCCATTCGCCTTTAACGGCAGGGCCTGATTTGCATGCAAGGCCTCTGTTTCTCACCCGCAGCCAGCCACATTGAGAGGCTGGTTGGTTCCGGGTGGGTAGGCCTGTGGCACTCGGCCGCACAGAGGAGAGAGGGGAGGGTTGCTTGGGGGCCAGCCCGTTAAGATAATCGGAGGGTCAGGCAGAAGATCGGGAGGTTCAGGCCGTGGCAGACCATTAAGAAAACTGGAGGTTGGGCCAGGCCGTTATGAGAATCGGGGTCAAATGATTAGGGGATTGGGTAAAGGGAAGATCATGGCTGGCCACCGGATGATTGGGGGTGAGGGAAAGAAGATCGGGGCTGGCCTGAGCATCATCAGTGGGGGAGCCGGGGGAAGGGGGGGGTGTCCGGGAAGGCGATCGAAGGCCTCGTGAGGGGATCTCCAATTACTGGAGGTGGGTTAGGCGAGGATCCTAGATTCAGGAGGTAAGTGTAGAGGCAGTTTCCTCCTGGATGCAGCAGTCCTCGCCTTGCTATAACTGCTGGGTTTTACGAAGTGTGCAAAACCTGACCAGCTACAGTTAAAAACAAAATGGAGGTTAAAGAAGAGGCTTCCAGCCTCATTAAAATATTTAAATTGGCATCCTGCTTACTGGTAGCCTCCTGACATCACAGCAACTTCATTTGAATTGAATGTCAGAAAATCCAAACGTCTCGACACAGGGATCACAAGATCCTTGTGCGAAGCGTACTTTAGGGTCAGCGGTGAACACCTTTGCTTCGCTTATGACCACAAATTCCGGGCCATTGTGTATAGTGTATATCTGTTAATTCAAAGTTGCATAATTTTACTTACTAGATAATTAAAATTTGAATTGCCCTTAAAGGGGCTACTGTGCCATTTTAATATAACTGCTCAATTCAAGTTTTTGGATAATTTGAATATTTTTGGATAAATAAGCAATATTGAATTATCTATTCTAAACTGCTTAAAAGCACTATATTATACTTAGCCTCGGAATCTCCATGTGTTGTTTAGCTGTTTGCAGTGATAGCTACAACTTAACACCTAGCTGTCTCAGCAGACATTTCACACAGCTAGATGAGACTGTTATGTATCAAGTGGTAGGTACATTTTTAGTATATAACCTATGCCAGGTATACCAATACCTGGGGTAGAATTTTCGCAGAGGGTGCCCTGATCTCCCGCTGTAACTTCACCGGAAACCCCAGAGAAATGGCTGTTTACACCATCTTCCTGGGGATTCCGCCAATTTTCCACTGTAGTTATGCCGGGAGATCAGGAGAATCCCATGGAAATTACTGGCGCTGGTGTTTTGATTCAGATTACTGTCTTCTAATCGCCATTCATTTACAGTTTATGGATTCAGCTCAAACCTTGCTGAACTGAGCTCAGAGTTTGTGAAATTCTATCTGATTGAGCAACTGAGATGATGGGAGTTACACAATCACTATAGATTTCACAGTTTATACACTTCAACTTCAACTGCAGGCTCAGTTTACAAGGTGTGAAATCATGGGATTAAGGATTTAAACAATGGGAATTAGAAAACAGCTGTCACTCATTAACATTGAAGATCATACATAAGTGTTCAAGTTTCCTTCTTGACATTAACTATTTTTTTTAAATTGGCAGTTCCTGCTGAACCTGTTGCTGATGTTGTGTTTCTGGTTGATGGATCTCAAAATATGGGACCCCAAGGATTTAAACACACACGGACTCTAATTTTAAAAACTGTCAACAAGCTGAATGTAGGAATGGATAAATACAGAATTGGCCTTGCTCAGTACAGTGATGATCAACACATGGAGTTTTTATTCAATACATTTCAAACCAAGAAGGATATGCTGAACTACATAAAGAAAAAATTTCATTATAAAGGCGGATCCTCACTAAAAACAGGCCATGCGTTGGATTTTCTGCATAAAACCTTCTTTACAGCATCTGCTGGAAGTCGAAAGAATAAAGGCATTCCTCAGATTGCAATAATAATTATATCTGCACCATCGCAAGATAATGTTGAAAGTTATTCCACATCTTTGAGAAATTATGGTGTGATAGCTATTTCCATTGGTGTAAAGAATTCAGACTTAAGTGAACTACAAAATATCGCCTATCTTGGAAGTCCTCCATTTGTTTTCAAGATGAATACCTTTGTTGGTTTTACTGATTTATCAGTAAATTTAATTAATACAGTCCAAAATTTACAAGAAGCTGTAAAACTCAAAGGAATAGAACTATCAGCAGGTAAAGTCAAATTACTTCTTTCATTCAGATTCAAATTGTTTGTCAGATTTGGGGTTATTTTTTTACTCTTTATGAATCAATTAACGTTAAATTTTATTCACTATATAAAATTGTGTAATAATAGTTATTTCCTAAAGAAAGTCAAATTAGTATTCATTGTAAAAGTTCACAGAAAATGTTTTACTTATAAAATAGCAGGTTATTTAATGAGTTACTGGGCTTTAAGAAATTAATTTGAAGAACCACTAGTCTTTGAAAAATAATGCCTAATGTCTATACTCAGCAATGATCTCCTTGGTAATGCATAAGTTCATCAAGTTTAGTAGTCAAAATTATTAACCTAAGTACCCTAACATGTATTGAAAATAAAATTAAGGTGCTTTTATATGCCTGCGAGACATTTACATAAACGAACAAAAAAAATGTTGGTGCCCACAGAACTTAGTTTGATTGGATGTCAAATCCGCACTGGGCTAAAATATGTTTGTGTAGCACCCATTGTTTGGGCACTACAGGTGCAGAATTGGGTCCAAAATGACACAATAATAATATTGTTTATTTATATAATAAAACAAGACATCCGAGCAGCATATACACAATTCTGGTGCGGCTGCTCTGGATGCCATATTGGTGAGGACTTTAGCCCCAAGTTTCCACACACTACAAAACGGGCGCCCCTCCGAGCTGGGCGCCCATTTTTCACGCCAAAAACGGCGCCTGAAAAAAAACGCGCGATTCTGGAGCGCCCTGCAGCTCCATGGCAGCTTGGCGCGGCGCCCAGGGGGGCGGAGCCTACCACTCGCGCCGATTTTGTAAGTGGGAGGGGGCGGGTACCATTTAAATTAGTTTTTTTCGTGCCGGCAACCCTGCGCGTGCGCGTTGGAGCGTTCGCGCACGCGCAGTGTGAAGGAAGCATTGGCACTCGGCCATTTTTGTCGTTCTTTGTAGCTGTTTAATTTTTGAACATTTTTTAATAAAAGCACATTGCCCTTCCATGATCAGCACTGAGGCTTCTTGCAGCAGTGAGAAGGTGCAGGAAGCCTCAGAAGTTGAGGCAGCCGGGGGAGGCCGTCGGGAATGGCTGCTCAACTTCTGAGGCTTCCTGCAGCCTTCTCACTGTCTCCTTCCCCCCGCCCGCCCGCCGTCTGGAACGGCTGCCTCCCCCCCCACCCGCTGCGGTCGGTTGGTCGGGCCCTCACTCCCTCCCTCCCCTCACCCCCCCCCCCCCGCCTCCCGCCGTCGGGAATGGCTGCCTCCCCTCCCCGCTGCGGTCGGTTGGTCGGGCCCTCACTCCCTCCCCGCCCCCCCCGCCTCCCGCCGTCGGGAATGGCTGCCTCCCCTCCCCGCTGCGGTCGGTTGGTCGGGCCCTCACTCCCTCCCTCCCCTCCCCCCTCCCCCCCACCGCCCGCCATTGGGAACGGCTGCCTCCCCCCCTCCCCCACTGCGGTCGGTCGGTCGGGCCCTCATTCCCTCCCTCCCCCCCCCCCCCCCCGCCTCCCGCCATTGGGAACGGCTGCCTCCCACCCCCCCCCACTGCGGTCGGTCGGTCGGGCCCTCACTCCCTCCCTCCCTCCCTCCCGCCCGCTGTCGGGAACGGCTGCCTCCTCCCTGCCTCCCATTCGCGGGAACGACGCCACACCGCTGAGCTGACTGAACCTGCCTGAAGCACTTTCACAAAGGTAGGAAGATGGTTTATTTAATCTTTTCTTTGCTTATAAATGTTTATTCAGGTTGGATTTATTTGTATAAGTATAAATAAGGATTTATTGTAGAATTTAATGACTTCCTTTCCCCCACCCCCCCCACCTCGTTCTGGACGCCTAATTTGTAATCTGCGCCTGATTTTTTTAATGTGTAGACAAGGTTTTTTCAGTTCTACAAAAATCTTCACTTGCTCCATTCTAAGTTAGTTTGGAGTACGTTTTCACTGTGGAAACTTTGAAATCAGGCGTCAGTGGCCGGACACGCCCCCTTTTGAAGAAAAAATTCTGTTCCAAAGTGAAACTGTTCTAACTGACTAGAACTGCAGAAAAAAAAATGTGGAGAATTGCGATTTCTAAGATAGTCCGTTCTCCACCAGTTGCTCCTAAAAATCAGGCGCAAATCATGTGGAAACTTGGGCCCATAGGGTGGCCGTTAGGAGCATGTGCTGGAAGTATGGTAAATAGGCAGACCATGATGTCAATTAACTGCATGCTCATTTGATGCCGGTGCTGCCATTTCATCATAATCGCTGGAACTAGCGCCCTGTGTATACCTCACACAGCTGAACATGCATTCAGCAACAGGAAGGACCCCCCAACAGCACAATTTAAAGGGATAATCTCTAACTTTTAGATAACTTACGTTTTGATTTCTACTGGCTCTGCGTAAGTTTGTGGAAGTGTTTGCAGCTTTCTAGAGTTGTTTAAAGTTGGTGAGGTGACGGGGAGTGGTGCTGCAAGTTTAGAAGGTCTTGCTTCTGACTTCAAGAATTCTGGTCAGACCACTTCCTCCCAGTCATGGGTGCTTTAGTTGTCATCCCCTTGGTCTGCAGCATTTCAGGGAAATGGGGCAGAGGCAGGAAAGAAGAGGACAAGCTGCTCGCAGAGGGCGGAGGAGGAGCGGGAGAAGGACTCTCAGCAGGAGGCTTTACCCACCTAGGGTCTTCTGAGAGCAATTCTCTTACGTCAACCTGAGTTAGGAGCAGTGTGTGAGGTGTCTATGCATTATAAGCGAGGTGCTCACAGAACTCTGCCACAACTTGTAACCAGACTTGCTGCCTGACTCCAGGGCAAGGACAGTGCTGCCAGTGGCTTTGAAGATGACCATGGCCCTGAATTTCTTTTCCTTGAGATCCTTTCAGGCTGGAGCAGGTGGCATCTGCAACATCTCTCAGTTCGACGTCCATAAGAGAGGCGACAGAAGCTCTTTATACCAGGAGAGCGAACTTCATTGTCTTCTATCTGGCCAGAGAGAAGCAGGCAGAGCGTGCACGTGACTTTTCCAGGTTAGCGGACTTCCCCATGGTGCAGGGCATCACTGACTGCATGCACAAGATCTGTGGGCACCGCTTCTAATGCTGAAGTGTACTGCAAATGCAAAGGTTTCCACTCGCTGAATGTACAGTTGATGTATGACCATGCTCAACACATCATGATGGTGAATGCTCAGTATCCTGTCAGCAGTCATGATGCTTTTATTCTGTGCCAGTCTGCTGTACCCTCAGTCTTTGAGAGGGTGGCTACTGGGTGACAAGTGTTATCCCTTGACTGCCTGGCTCATGACTACATTCCAGCATGCATACACTGCCACATGAAACATCATAGAGCAAACCATTGCGGTGCTGAAGCAATGTTTACGCTGCCTGGACCACTCCGGAGGAGCTCTATAATACACACCGGAGCACATGTCCCAATTTGTCGTGGTCTGCTGTATCCTCTACAGCTTGGCCAACCTGAGATCACAGCCTTTGCCACCAGGGATATGGCCACCAGCTCAGGAGCAGGAAGAGAAGGATGAGGACGAGGAACAGGAAACAAAAGGAGGAAACCCAGACAGTGCCTTTCTGGCCAGGATATTCGGGATGTAGCAAGGGCACTGACGGAGCAGCAGTGGCGGGAATATGAATGCTGTCATCCTGAGAGAGAACAGCAGGGTCAGTCTCCACGGATCTATTGCCACTCCTTCAGGGCATTGCTTCACCAATCCTAGTAATTTGCTGAAGTACAGTCTGCTGTGACACCCTGCAGGTCCCTTTCAACACTGGTAAACCCAACCATGATGACAGCAGTCTGTGCTTGCGTGGCAGCAAGCTGAGTTTGCATGAGTTCAATCTGAGCTTCCATTGCAGCAGTCAGACGTTAGGTGGCTTCTGTTCATGCTGCAATGGAAGCCTAGGCTTTGGCCATCAGACGTTTCATGATGATTGTGTTACTGGATCTGCCCATCCCTTCCACACTGGAAAGCATGGGCTCCAACCTCTGCCCAAATGCCTGTGGAAGCCTGGAGATGGACTTCTCTTTGACAGTGCATTCAGCCTTTCCATACCATACAGGGGTTTCCAACCCTGAGTAGCTACCAGGAGGTGTGTCAGTTGATTTGGCATAAACATCAGTAGTCTGATCAGTATTGAGATGAGTGGAATAGTCTCAGAGATGCAAAGATTACATGTGCAGTCAGTTCAGGTTCTTACTGTTGGACACCATTTGTATGGTAAGACAACTCTCTTTGCGTGGGCTGAGGTAGCGAAAGCCTTCTTTTCAACCCAGTCATAATGAAGCCACTTCAGCACACATTCTATAATTAACATCATCACGAACACATAGGGAGATCTGCTGACTAAGGAGAAGGAAACTGTAAACGGTGGTAATACACAACAGGGCTGTTGGCATTAGACTGTCTAATGTTTTGACTTGTATCCTTCCATTTAGGTTTTGGGAAATAAACAAGTTCCAGCTTTAGCTGTTTTTATGTTGTTTTCTTGTTGGCTCCTGATGTATGGTTCTCCTGCAGCTAGTGGCAACCCTCAAGTTAGCTTGCCAGGTACACTTAAGGCCAGCCACCGAGGCACTAAGGCCAGCTATTGGGGAGGCCTAGATTAAAAACTTTAAAAAAAAGATACCAGCTACCGGCGTTGTCTAATCCAGCATAATTTCCTTGCAGTTACTGCCGGCTGCACAAGGCCCGCTTGTTAGGAGCCGGCAGCAACTAAAATGGCAAGAAACCAATATAAATGCAGCTTCTTGGATTGAACCAAGTCCAGATGGGAGGGGAGTTCAATGAGTAAATGTCAAAGAAATAAAAACAAATGATGCATGAAATACACTGATCCCTCTTGGTGTATTATCTTTTGTCATAACTGGAAAAAGTTAACTCGGTTTCTCTCTCCACATATGCTGCATGACCAGCTAAGTCATTTCAGCATTTTCTGTTTTTATTTTAGATTTCCAGCATCCGTAGTATTTTGCTAATGTAAATTTAGGACTTAATAAATTCTTCTTTACGAAAGGTGCAACGGAGCTATCAATAACTATTATAAGAAAAAAGGTTTGTGCCATGGTACAGCGGGGCCACGGAATTTTTATAACATGTGAACGGGGCCTTGGAAGCAAAAAGGTTGAGAAACCCTGGCCTATCTGGTATCCTTTAGATATACAGGCATCCCATTAGGGCTTTCTGTCACAAGATAAATCCATTGCAGGGGAGCTTCAACTATCATCTACCCATTTCTCACCTGAAAAACAGGTGACCACCAGTTGAAAGTTTGGTAGCGACCTATTTTGTGCACCTATTTTCCTACCTGAATCAACTATCTTCACTCAGAGAGTTGTTAACCTGTGGAATTCCCTGCCACAGAGAGCTGTTGATGCCAGTTCATTGGGTATATTCAAGAGGGAGTTAGATGTGGCCCTTACGGCTAAGGGGATCAAGGGGTATGGAGAGCAAGCAGGAAAGGGGTACTGAGGGAATGATCAGCCATGAACTCATTGAATGGCGGTGCAAGCTCGAAGGGCCAAATGGCCTACTCCTGCACCTATTTTCTAGGTTTCTATCAGGCAGGCCTTTTAAATGAGCACCCAGCCCAGCACTCCCGCCCAAAACATGCCAGTCCTATTTCCATAGTCGGTGACACCTAATCAGATGGTATAGTAGATCTCCGTGCATGTAGTGACAAATACTAAACACACCGGGCTCAATTTTCCCCTGTCATTTGCGCCGGTTTTTTGGTGTGGGCCATTTTTTTTGCTGTAGTTATTTTTTTCCAAGCTTCCCCCTGCGATCTGCATCAGCGTAACTGACATGGTTACGATTTTTCTAAGCCAGTTTTTTTTTTACGTCATGCCTGGGCTGTTTTTTTCAATTTTTTGCAGTTGGGCCAACAGTTTTTTCTCCTCGGTTGGCGTATCTGGCCACCCCCGAAAAACATTCTGGGCACTTAAGAAAACCAGCGCACATTGACAAATCGGCACTGAAAGACGCTATAGTTTTTAAATCGAAGATTTTGGAGGGAGTCAAGAACACTGTCAAATTCAATACTAAAGTTAAACTTTTTTTTACCTGTCAATGTAGTAAGAGTAAATTTGTTGGATTTCAGAAGTTTTCTAATTGTTTTAGTCGCTCACACGCCACCATTGAAGATCTTGAAGCAGTGCTGGAGGGTCGTAGCTTTGGCTGGCAGAATTGGCCCTACGCCCGGACACAGGAGCTCGAGCCTCAGCTACAAAATAAGCAATGGGGGGGGCGGGGAGGAGAGAGAGCAAGGTGCCGATCGGAAGGCTTCGAGCCCAGGGAGCGAGGGGCTGATCGGAAACCTTCTACACGGAAGACTGCAATGAGTGGGGGGGGGGGGGGCGGGAGGAGAGAAAAAGGGAGAAGTCACAAGACTGTAATTAGTTAATGGCGGGGGGAGAGAAGAGAAGTCACAAGACTGTAATTAGTTAAGGAGGGGGAGAGAAGAGAAGTCACAAGATTGTAATTAGTTAAGGGAGGGAGAGGAGAAGTCACAAGACGGCAATTAGTTAAGGGGGGGTGGGGGAGAGAAGAGAAGTCGCAAGACCTTGGGTATGGTCCATCCATACAGATCTTGGGGAGAAAGAGAACTTCAAACCTGTCCTGCCTGCCTGCTTTCCTGCCATTTTGAGCTTCTTTCAAAGGGTAAATTTAAGTATGGGAGCAATACTGACAATGCCATACCTTGTGTGAGCCTTCTGCATCATGTGCGAGCCTTCTGCTACGTAGGAAACAATTGATTTGACTTCATCACATCAGGAACTTCAGCGCCCGTAGTGTGTTGGGCAGGAGGCTTTACCCACCTTGAGTATATCGAGACAGGCGTTCATACCTCCACCTGAGTGATGCAGACTGTGTCAGAAGGCTGCATTTCCACAAAGAAGTTGTAGTGAGATCTGTGAGTTGGTCAAAGCAGACCTGCAACCTAGAAGCAAGAGGAGGATTACTTTGTCAGTTGAAGTGAAGGTTACAGCTGCACTTTCATTCTATGCCTCCGACTCGTTTCAAGCTACAACTGGGGATGTGTGCATCATCTCTCAATATGCAACACATGTCTGCATTCACCAGGTGAAGGCTGCACTGTATATGCGGAGGAATTACTTCATAAAGTTCCTCATGACCGCCCAAGCAATCCATGACAGGGCTGGGGGCTTATCCAGGATTGCTGGCTTCCCCAAGGTACAGGGCTGCATTGATTATACCCACATCGCCTTGCAAGCACCTTTGGAGGATTCCGAGATGTACAGGAACAGAAAAGGCTTCCACTCCATTAATGTACAGTTCATGTGTGACGACATGTATCATATCATGTCAGTCAATGCATGATACCCTGGGAGCACCCATGATGCGTTCATGCTACTCGACAGCGTTATATTTGCCATGTTTCAGAAGTAGCAGCCAGAAGGGCAGAGCTGGATACTGGGAGACAAAGGATAAGGCCTCACCATCTGACTCATGATGCCCCTACGTGTAACCCGGACAGAAGCTGACCGTGAATACAACATGTCGCACATTGCGACGCGCAGCATCATAGAGAGGACCATTGGCATCTTGAAACAGAGTTTCCGATGCCTGGACCATTCCAGAGGCTACTTGCTGTACTTCCCTGAAAATTGTTGGTCGTTCACTGTTGCGTGCTGCATGCTGCATAACTTAGTCATCATAAGGCAGCAGTGCCTGGTAGTGGAAGACCCACTTGTGGGAGAGTGG
Source organism: Pristiophorus japonicus (assembly GCF_044704955.1). NCBI lineage: Eukaryota > Metazoa > Chordata > Chondrichthyes > Pristiophoridae > Pristiophorus > Pristiophorus japonicus. The sequence goes on along the minus strand of NC_091981.1, from coordinate 38,817,547 downwards.
CTGATGATAATGATGTGGAAGATGCAGATGACGAGCAGGAGGAGGAGGAGGACGACGAGGATGAGGAAGCTATGCAAGTGCCTGAGGCTGGAGCATGATAGCGGAGGAGGGCGGGCCATCATGCCCCTTTAACAATTGCTCAAGCCTTGCGCCAGTAGCTCCTCCATTAACGCTTTATTGATGCCTGAGGGCTTAGTGACAACTATTCCACATGGACCATGTTTACTGTTTGGAGCTGTTCCGTAATGTTGTGTTGTGTTAATGGAACATGATTCATGTTTAAATGTAAAATGTATTCAAAAGTTTAACAATGTAAACTTAACTTTAATAAAATTATTCTGGTATCAACTTTCTTGTAATATTTTAAGATCACTCTTTAAGATCACTTACAAAGTTTTATAAACTTGTAAATTTACAAAACTTACAAAAAGCTTTTAATTTGAGAACAGTCACAACAGTAACAACAATAATAACAACAACAACAGCAGCAAAGAAAGGCTGTACCCACCCATCTCTCATCCCCCTTATTCGAAGACTGTCCGCTGCACTTGGTATTGGACACTGGCGCAATGTTTCTGGGCTTGGTACCGAGCTTATTCTTTCTAACATCTTGGGTGCTGCGCACCTCTTGAGGAGTGGGGGGGGGGAGGGGGGCGTCGGTGTCAGGCGGCAAGTTGGAGGGCCCAGGCGGCAAGCTGGAGGGCCCGGCTTTGGGCTCTTCAGAGGCTGATGAGGGGATTGGAGTGGGAGTGGCAGTTTCTGTCAATGGGCATGGGGTCTGGGTGTGTTCCCTTATTGCAGCAGCTAACTCCAATATGCCATCCCTCATGCGCCCTGACAGTGTCTCAACGACCTGCAACATTCCCTCCCTCATATTAAACAAAACTGTCTGAACTACCTGCAACATTCCCTCCCTCATAGTCAGTGACGTGTTTGCACTACCTCTGACATTCCCTCCCTCATGGCCATTATTCCCTCACTGATGGTCCCAGATATCGTTCCCATTTCTCATGTCATTGCTGTTACTACTTGTAATGTATAGAAACCTGTTATTACCATGTCTAACCACCAGAGGGCTTATCCCCTGGAGTCCCAAGGGATCCCACAATCCCTTGGGAGCACCTGTATATAAAGAGAGGCACTCTGATATCTGTAATAAAGGACTACGGTCACACTTACTTTGAGCTTGCAGTATCAATCTGACCCTTTATCCAGGACTTAACAACTGGCGACGAGATACAGATGACGAACCCCAATGCCACAATGCAGAGAACTGTGGGCATCCTGGAGAAATTTTCAGAGGGAGATGATTGGGAAACCTTCGGAGAGCGACTTGACCAATACTTCGTGGCCAATGAGGTGGAAGGAGAAGCGAACGCTGCCAAACGAAGGGCGATCCTCCTCACCATTTGCAGGGCACCAACGTATGGCCTCATGAAAAACCTGCTCGATCCAGCAAAACCCACAGACAAGTCATACGATGAGTTGTGCACACTGGTCTGGGAGCATCTAAACCCGAAGGAAAGCATTCTGATGGCGAGGTATCAGTTCTACACATACAAGAGGTCTGAAGGCAAGGAAGTGGCGAGCTGCTAAGGTGCCTTGCAGGACATTATGAATTTGAAGGGCACTTGGAGCACATGCTCAGGGACTTCTTTGTACTTGGCATTGGCCATGAAGTAATACTTCGCAAACTTTTGACTGTAGAGACCCCGACCTTGAGTAAAGCCACAGCGACAGCCCAGGCATTTATCTCCACCAGTGACAATACCAAACAAATTTCCCAGCACACTAGTGCTGCTGCAAGTACTGTGAACAAAGTAATGTTGTTTTCGAATCGAAATGTACATGGCAGGACTTACACGCCTGTAGCTGCACGACCGTAGATGACTCAGAGTCCACCATCAAGAGTGGTGAATACAAGGCAATTAACACCTTGTTGGCGCTTCGGGGGTGATCATCGATTCCATTCATGCCGCTTCAAAGGATACGTTTGCAAGGGCTGTGAAACAATGGAACACCTCCAATGTATGTGCAGGCAAGCTGCAAACCCTGCTAATCCTGCAAACCACCATGTTGCAGAGGAGGACAGATCCACGGTGGATCATGACGAACCAGAGCCTCAGACCGAGGAGGCAGAAGTATATGGGGTGCACACATTTATCACAAAGTGTCCCCCGATAATGCTGAAGGTTGAATTAAATGGACTCCCGGTGTCCATGGAACTGAGTAAAAAGACTTTCCATAAGTTATGGCGCAATAAGGCTTCAAGGCCAGCCCTGACTCCTATTTGTACCAAACTTAGAATGTACACAAAGGAACTGATTCCCGTAATTGGCAGTGCTATCGTAAAGGTCTCCTACGATGGAGCGGTGCACGATTTACCACTCTGGGTGGTACCGGGCGATGGCCCCATGCTGTTCGGCAGGAGCTGGCTGGGGAAGATATGCTGGAACTGGGACGACGTCTGAGCGCTTTCGTCCGTCGACGGCAACTCACGTGCCCAGGTCCTAAGCAAGTTCTCCGCGCTGTTCGAACCAGGCATCGGTAAGTTCCAAGGAGCAAAAGTGCAGATCTATTTGATTCCGGGTGCGTGACCCATCCATCACAAGGTGATAGTGGTACCTTAAATGATGAGCGAGAGGGTGGAGATCAAGCTGGACAGGTTGCAACGAGAGGGCATCATTTCGCCGATCGAATTCAATGAGTGGGCCAGTCCGATTGTTCCAGTCCTCAAGGGGGATGGCACCGTCAGAATCTGTGGTGATCACAAAGTAACTATTAATCGTTTCTCACTGCAGGATCAATACCTGCTACCAAAGGCAGACGACCTATTTGCGACGCTGGCGGGAGGGAAAATGGTCACGAAGCTGGACTTAACCTTGGCCTACATGATGCAGGAGCTGGAGGAATCTTCGAAAGGCCTCACCTGCATCAACATGCACAAAGGTCTTTTCGTTTACAACAGATGCCCGTTTGGAATTCAATCAGCTGCGGCGATATTTCAGAGGAACATGGAAAGCTTGCTGAAGTCAGTCCCGCGCACCATGGTCTTCCAGGACGACATCTTGGTTACAGGTCGGGACACCGTCGAGCACCTGCAGAACCTGGAAGAGGTTCTTAGTCGGCTTAATCATGTGGGGCTCAGGCTAAAACTCTCAAAGTGCATTTTCCTGGCACCTGAAGTGAAGTTCCTGGGGAGAAGAATCGCGGCGGATGGCATCAGGCCCACCGATTCAAAAGTGGAGGCAAACAAAAATGCACCAAGATCACAGAATGTGACGGAGCTGTGGTTGTTTCTAGGACTCCTGAACTACTTTGGTAACTTCTTACCGGGTCTTAGCACATTGTTAGAACCCCTGCGCTCTTTACTGCATAAAGGAGATGAATGGGTATGGGGTAAAAGCCAAGAAAATGACTTTGAGAAAGCTAGGAAGCTGTTATGTTCAAACAAATTGCTTGTGTTGTACGATCCATGTCAACGTTTGCTACTAGCATGTGATGCGTCATCGTACGGGGTCGGGTGTGTATTGCAACAAGCTAATGAATTTGGGAAATTGAAACCGGTTGCTTATGCATCCAGAAGTCTATCTAAGGCCGAGAGGGCCTACAGTATGATCGAAAAAGAAGCGTTAGTGTGTGTTTATGGAGTGAAGAAAATGCATCAATATCTGTTCGGGTTCAAATTTGAATTGGAAACCGACCATAAGCCGCTTATATTCCTCTTTTCTGAAAATAGGGGGATAAATACAAATGTATCGGCCCCCGCATCCAGAGATGGGCGCTCATGTTGTCCGCATATAACTACGCCATCCGCCACAGGCCAGGCACAGAAAACTATGCCGATGCTCTCAGTAGGCTACCATTGCCCACCACTGGGGTAGAGATGGCACAGCCCGCTGATTTAGTTATGGTAATGGAAGCATTCGAGAGTGAGCAATCACCTGTTACCACCCAACAGATTAGAATCTGGATGAGCCAGAACACCTTCCTGTCCTTAGTAAAAAAAACTGTGTGCTCCATGGGAGATGGTCTCGTGTCCCGTTAGAGATGCAGGAAGAAATAAACCCGTACCAGCAGCGCAAAGATGAAATGTCTAAAAAGGCAGACTGCCTCTTATGGGGTAATCAGCTGGTTGTACTAAAAAAGGGCAGGGACACTTTCATTAGTGTTCTCCACAGTACCCACCCAGGCATTGTAATGATGAAAGCGATAGCCAGATCCCACGTGTGGTGGCCCGGTATCAATGCAGACTTAGAGTCCTGTGTGCACAAATGTAATAAATGTTCCCAGTTAAGCAATGCACCCAGGGAGGCGCCACTAAGTTTATGGTCTTGGCCTTCCAAACCATGGTCTAGGGTTCATGTCGACTATGCAGGCCCATTCTTGGGAAAAATGTTTTTAGTGGTTGTAGATGCATACTCCAAGTGGATTAAATGTGTGATAATGTCGGCAAGCATGTCCGCCGCCACCATTGAAAGCCTACAGGACATGTTTGCCATGCACGGCCTGCCTGATGATCTTGTAAGTGACAATGGGCTGTGCTTTACTAGTGCCGAATTCAAAGGAATTCATGACCCGCAATGGGGTCAAACATGTCATGTCTGCCCCGTTTAAGCCAGCGTCCAACGGTCAGGCAGAACGAGCAGTTCAAACGATCAAGCAGAACTTGAAAAGGGGAACTGAAGGCTCACTGCAGACTTGCTTATCCTGAGTCTTGTTTAGTTACTGCACAAGACCCCGCCCGCTCACCGGGGTCCCTCCCGCTGAGCTGCTCATGAAAAGGACACTTAAGACAAGGCTCTCGTTAGTCCACCCTGATCTACATGAACAGGTAGAGAGCAGGAAGCTTCAACAGAATACTTATCATGATCACCCCCAGCAGTCCAGCAAGGCCAGCTGTGCAGCAGCCCTGCAAAGACCCAACAAACGACTCACCAACACCAGCATTTGCACCGAGACGATCAACCAGAGAACGGAAGGCCCCAGATCGACTCAATTTGTAAATAGTAACACGATTGACTTTGGGGAGAGTGTTGTTATGTATGTAAACCTGTAATTACCATGTCTAACCACCAGAGGGCTTATCCCCTGGAGTCCCAAGCGATCCCAAAATCCCTTGGGAGCACCTGTATATAAGGAGGCCTCACAAGTTGGAGAGGCACCCTGAGATCTGTAATAAAGGACTACGGTCACACTTACTTTGAGCTTGCAGTATCTAGTCTGATTCTTCATCCAAGACTTAACACTTCTCCCGGCAGTCCCACTATCTCATTACTCACCCCACTGATGGCATCCAGAAGTGATCGGGTAAGGTCAATGCTCTCCGCACTCAATGACATCATCTGAACCACATCTGTTAGATCCTGCACCTCACAAGAGCGCAGTTGAGCTCTTCTTCCCCTCCTCCCCATGGGTGTACCTCGCTGCACCCCACCACTGGGACCCGTCGCATGAGACGGTGGGGCCCTGGGTGTGCCTCGCTGCGCCCCACCACTGGGACCTACTACCTCGGAAGATGGGGTCCTGGTGTGCCTCGCTGCACCACATCACTGGGTCCTGCAACCTCGAAAGGTGGGGCCCTGAGTGTCCCTCGCTGCATCACACCACTGGGACCCGCAACCTCGGAAGGTGGGGCCCTGGGTGTCCCTCGCTGCACAGCACCACTGGGTCCTGCAACCTCGGAAGGTGGGTCCTGGGTGTCCCTCGCTGCACCACACCACTGGGACCCACAACCTCGGAAGGTGTGAAACCATGGAATGTCCCACCAGCACTCAAACCACTAGCCACGGAAGAGGCTGTCACCTCCATGAGTGGCACCTCCTCCAAAGTCAGTACAACAGTGGGAGCTTCATCCAGCTCCATCGCCTCCCTCTCCCCCTCACCCCCATGTTCTTGGTCTGGAGGTTTGGATTGGAAGATGTTCTCCTCTTCAGGCTCATCCGCGTCTGCACAAGATAAAAGTTCACGGGGTTGGAGGTAATATATTAGCAGGGATAGAGAATTGGCTAACTAACAGAAAACAGAGAGTCGGGATGAATGGTTCATTCTCAGGTTGGCAATCAGTAACTAGTGGGGTGCCGCAGGGATCAGTGCTAGGACTCCAACTATTTATAGTCCATATTAACGACTTGGAAGAAGGGACTGAGAGTAATGTAGCCAAGTTTGGTGATGATGCAAAGATGGGAGGAAAAGTAATGTGTGAGAAGGACACAAAAAATCTGCAAAAGGACATAGACATGCTAAGTGAGTGGGCAAAAATTTGGCAGATGGATTATAATGTTGGAAAGTGTGTGGTCATGCACTTTGGCAGAAAAAAATCAAAAAGCAAGTTATTATTTAAATGGAGAAAAATTGCAAAGTGCTGCAGTACAGCGGGACCTGGAGGTACTTGTGCACAAAACACAAAAGGTTAGTATGCAGGTACAGCAAGTGATCAAGAAGGCCAATGGTATCTTCGCCTTTATTGCAAAGGGGATGGAGTATAAAAGCAGGGAAGTCTTGCTCCAGTTATACAGGATATGTGGGCCCATATTTTGGCCATGACTTGCATCAATTTTTTTGGATTAAGTTGTTTTTTCTGGCGTAAGTTTAAAAAAATGCCATTTTCCCCCCAAAATTTGCTCTAGAGTAAGTCAGTTAGGTACGATTTTTTTTTTGGTCAGTTTTTTTTTCCAAAAGGGGACTTCCCCAGACACATGCCAGTTTTGGCCATTTATGCCACTTTGGCCAGCTAAAACTTACTCGAAATCGACTTAGGTCAGCGTATGTGGCCAGCTCTGAAAAACCTTGCGGGCAGTGAAGAAAAAGCAGCGCACATTCGGCAGACATTAGGGCAGGGATAGGGGAGGGAAGGGAACTGGAGAGGAGCTCAACAACCAAGCACCAAACATTGCAAGGAAAAGCTGAAACAATTAAACTACTAATAAAAATGAAGTAAATCGTACCGGAGAAATGCGAGCTGCTGGCCGCGATGCCACGGCAAGGAGTAGCCAGAGAGAGAGAGACATGCTGGTATACATAACACTTTTTCTCTCCCCTCACCCCCCGCAAAAACACTTTCTCCTCCCCCTCCCTCAAAACTCTCCTCCTCCTCCCCCCCCACCATACACACTTTCTCTTCCCCCCCCATACACTCTTTCTCCCCCCAAAAAAACTCTCCTCCTCCCCCCCACCAAAACTCTCCTCCTCCACCACCGCCCCCACCAATCAAAACTCTCAAGCACACACAACCACTAAATAAAAAATAGAACCGAAGTCCTACCTCACCCGGGAACTCAGCCGGCCGGCCGGTCGGCCGCTGCGGGAGGCCACTCGGCCGGGGATAGGGTGCGGTGAAATCGGGCATCCTTTCGGCCGGGGATAGGGGCTGCGAGCATCGAGTCCTGCTCACAGCCTACAGGACGCGCTGGGAGGGCAGGAGCATGCGCGCAGCCCTCACTGAGCATGCGCGCAGGTGCCGGCAGTGCTTTCTGCGCTGGCCTGTTGCTCCGCCCCTCCCCCCCCCCCTTCAGACTGCACGCCACGCCATGACTCCGGGGACTCCAAAGAGCGGCCAGGATGGGGCCCCTATTTTCTTGCTCCCTTTCCGGAGTGCAAAGTCGGCACACTTCAGGTCAGTGCGCCGAAAAAACGGCTTAGGCAATGATGGGCCCTTGGTAAGGTCATACCTGGAATACCGCATACAGTTTTGGTTTCCATATTTCCGAAAGGATATACTTGCTTTGGAGGCAGTTCAGAGAAGGTTCATTAGGTTGATTCCAGAGATGAGGGGGTTGACTTATGAGGAAAGGTTGAGGAAGTTGAGCCTCTACTCATTGGAATTCAGAAGAATGAGAGGTGATCTTATCGAAACGTATTAGATTATGAGGGGGCTTGACAGGGTGGAGGCAGAGAGGGTGTTTCCACTGATGGGGGAGACTAGAACTAGGGGGTATAATCTTAGAATAAGAGGCCACTCATTTAAAACTATGAGGAGGAATTTCTTCTCTCAGAGGGTTGTAAATCTGTGGAATTTGCTGCCTCAGAGAGCTGTGGAAGTTGGGACATTGAATAAATTTAAGACAGAGATAGACAGCTTCTTAACCGATGAGGGATAAAGGGGTTATGGGGAGCGGGCAGGGAAGTGGACCTGAGTGCATGATCGGATCAGCCATGATCGTATTAAATGGTGGAGCAGGCTCGAGGGGCCATATGGCCTACTCCTGCTCCTATTTCTTATGTTCTTATGTCCTTCTGCATCGTCAGGGTTGACTTCAAGTTCTGCAAAATATAACAGAACAGTTAAATGGTTAGCAGCAGAGGAGAGGGCAGGGTGGTGGCATGTATAGGCTCACAAATCACAGGCCAGGCAGCAGGCTGATTTGAAGGACATGATGAATTTGCAGGGCTTACCCTCTCCCTCGAGTGTGGGCCCAGCTTATGCAGTACAGATTGCTTTATTCCAGGCAGGACCCATCAAAGCAGCAACCCTCTCTTCCAAGGGTGTTAATGGGTGCAGATTTGCCAGGCCTGCCTGTTTGAGTTCTTTCCCTTTTATTATGTGCCAACTTGCTCTGCAAAGATGAAAACCTAACTTTTTAAAGAGGGTGTCTGGAACATATACAGATGGTCACATTTACAATTGCAATTGCATTGAATAAATGAAAATATTACTTACACTAACTACTTGACCAAGGTCCTACCACTTCTTTTTGCACTGGCCTCCCGATCTCATGGTGGTCACCATTGTGCAGTACTCTTTGGCAACTTGGTTCCAGCGTTTCTTCATTTCTTTTGGTGGAACTTTTATGTCACCTCTGCTGATGTGGAGCTCCTGCCATCTATTCTCAATCACAGTAACTGGTGCCTCCACTTCTTCCTGTAAGAAATTCTTGGTCCTTGCATTGCGTTGCATCTTGTACTGCTGCAGCTGCGATTTTTCCAATGTTCTCACACAGCACTCAACGTGCTCACATACACAACTGGCTCTTTAAAAATGGCCGATTGCCAACTCGAAGCTGTATTGGGCATGCGCATCCATTGCAACGAAATCAAAAGCGTAACTTTTTTCTCCCGCGCATGCTCAGAAGATGCGACATCATTTTTCGGCGCAGACAGGAGGCTCCACCCCACGAGGTGACTGGACACGCTGCGCTGTGCCATGCCAAATTAGAATTATACATCGGGGAAACTTTGTCAAGTTATTTTTGGCGTATTTCACGCCGAGAAAAACGGGTGTAACTCTGGCACTATGCTAGAAAACTGGCTTGGGGAAAATTGAGCCCAACGAGTTAGAAAGGTGTTATTACTCACAGAATTACACTTAACTCCTGAACAAGGAACACTACAGACATCACGGGCAACTCTGTTTAACGTTAATTAAATTGAAATTGGCAACTTTAATCATATTCTTATCATCTCCAGTAATAATTCTCAGTTGATGGGTATATAATTCTCCAACACCGATACAATAATCTTAACCTCCCCTGCCGCGGATCTTTAGCTGGACCACCTACAGGGTCACGTGAGTCACCATCTGTAATCAAAAAGAGATATTCAGGCCCCGTGTCCTGCTTTTGATTTCCTGCTAATGGTTCAAATAATTCCTTGATAAATGTTGGTGCCGCTCCAGTATAGGTTCGCTCCTTAAGCTGATTGATCTTCTGAATTTTGCCATGTAATGTAGTTTGGGAATCGGACACATTCAGATAATTTTCTGCTTGCGTCTCCTTGCTATATTGAGCCTTTTCAGTGTGGGCCTCTTCTCGATTGACAACAAACATCTTCACCACTTCTTTCAAGAACTTCTTTATAGCATCTAATTGTACATCTTTTATGCTTTCTGATCCATCATTTAGGAAAACAATATCTGTCCATTGAAATCAAAAAGATGAAAGATCGCAGACATTGCAACCAGGATTTTCCAATAAGCCACAACTGTGTCCGTGATGTCTCCTGAAATTTTGCCCATACAGTTATTGCTTGAGTCCTATTTACTTCAGCCACAAAAACACTTTTTACATTGTCCTGTTATGTTTCACTTTCCTGAAAAAGAAATGATAATTAATAAACTCATGTTCAAAATGTTACGAAAGGAGGATATCTTCTTTTATATATAAAAAAAACCCCAAAAGACAAGAATGCAAAACACCAATCTGTAGACATCACTGAATTTTTATAGTGAAGCTTTTCAATATTTGAAGATTAGATAAAAATCTAGATTCAACATTTAAAACTTAAAAAACATTAAGACCGAGTTTCTCTGATGGTTTAGCAACTTTACCCAGTAAGTCGCTGAGCCATACAGGCCATGAAGTTTCCAGAGTTAATCCCCAATCTTTGCTACTAGCTGATCTCAGCCAGGAGGTGGCAAGGGTACCATGCCCTAGAAATTCATTTGACCCAGGAAACAGGAATCACGTTGCGCAAACAACCTGTGCTCGTTTGGAGGACTGCAGGCAACACACGAACTTCGTGCTGCCTGCTCATTTCCATGATTGTGGTGTTCAGCCCAGTGCTGAACGCACTGCTGAGTGGCTGATGCTCAGCAGGGAGCTCAAGTTCATGCGAGGCTAGCACAAATTAAAGCTAGCCTGTACTACTTAAAGGCAGTCTGCAACTCTTAAAAGTTGGTTGCAGCAGATCATTCAACTGGCTGAGGAAAACAGCGGGAAAAAATCAAGTGATGATGACACAACAGGGCAGAGATCTTGCACTAAGGTTCTCCGAGGCAGCATTGGAGACATGGATGTAGGAGGTCAGTAGGAAGAGAAGTCCTCTTTCCACAGGGAGCCAGGAGGCCCTCAGACAACAAACCCAAAGTACAGTGGAACCAGATTGCTACTGTGGTGAACGCCAGCAGTGTAGTCCTGAAGACGTGGGCGCAGTGCAGGAAGACGCTTAATGACCTCACACGAGGTGGTCAAGGTCAATGAATTCATCTTCGAATGCCATATCTCACCATCTGCACCACTAGCTTCACACAGCACCATCACTTACCTACCAACAATCTCTACCAAACACGACCCATACCCCACATTCGTAGCTTCACACAGCACCATCACTTACCTACCAACAATCTCTACCAAACACGACCCATACCCCACATTCGTAGCTTCACCTCACCCTCACACACTGATCACTGCCGCAAGCCTCAAACCCGCATCCCACAGCTTGCATACACTGTCACTGATTCAACCATGACAGGCTCATCAACCAAACACATTGCGCCACACTCACTGAGACACTTCCCTTTCTCTTGCAGGAAAAGGTGTCACATAACTGGCATCCTCATAAGTAATTTCCCTTCTCACATTCCACTTCCCCATCATCCAACAATCTCTTCTGATGAACAAGCTGCACATGGTTTAAGCATGCACCTCTACTTCCCTCCCTCTCCTCACCACAATCCTACCCTTGTGCCTTTCTCATTACATAAACCCAAGAAATCCAATCCAGTGGTTGTAGAAGAACAAGGAGAGTAGAGTGAAGAAGAAGAAAGGCCATCACTTAATCTGACAGTCGCAGCCACCAGCTCAGATACTGACACTGCACATAATTTAGAGGGTAGTTTAGAGGCGGGATCTGCACGTGGCGAGTCAGAAGGCACACGTGGGCTGCAACCAGGGCTGGTGGAAAGGGTAGCGAAGGTGCTAACTCTCCGGAGGGAAAGATTGCACATGAGTTCTGCTGCAGAGGAGTCAGATGAGAACTTAGATGGGACGGACTTCAGGAGATCATACACAAGGGTATGCACAATGAAATGCTTAGTGCATTGGCAGGCTTGCAATACCTGAGTGCAATATCAAGGAGCATGGAGGAATCTGGAATCAGCCTTACACAGGGCTTTGCACAGAGCTTGGAACCCATCCTTTCCAACATGAAAGTGGTGGGCAGATGCATGAGTGCACTTGCTGCATCTGATGGTTGATGTATCAGCTTCCATTGTCTCAGCTTCCGTTGCAACACCAGTACAAGCTTTCCTACATCTGAGTGCTGCAATGGAAGCTCAGACTGAAGTCATGCAAGCTCAGACTACTCTCATGCAGGCTCAGCTTGCTGTCATGCAATCTTAGAGTGCTGCCATCGTGGCTGGGTTTAATAGTGTGGAAAAGGGCTTGCAGGGTATCATGGCATTCCTGCAATCTGTCCTCCACACGATGGCTAGCAATGCTGAGGTGCCACCCCGGGGTAGTGCCAGTGGTTCCGTGGAGGACGAACCTGCTGTCCTCTACAGGATGATAGCATTTGTCCTCCCGCCATGGACACTCTGCCAGTAAGTACTCTTGCTGTTGTCTGTCAGCCAGCAAGCCCAGACTGCTGCCGCCCATGCCAAGGTGGTGCAGGCAGCAGCTGGGCCATCTAGGCCCAGAGCTGCTCAAGGTCACCCTGCAAGGCCATCTGTAGTCTGTCCCATTAAAAGTCAGCAGTCTTCTACCAGCCATGCTGCAGCTACAAGGGGAGCACTTCATAGGAGCACTAGGACAGGAAAAGACACACTGAAGACCGGCAGCAAGGGAATGCACTAGGTTGATGAGTTGACTTTGTTAGGTTATATTGGATGGATTGATGGATAAATTTGGATTGTAATGTTTCCTTTGTGATGGCTTTTATTTCAGCATTGTGAGCAAGAGGACGCTGTGATGGTCAGCAATAGAGGGAAGGTACGGTGTGGGACTATTGTTGAATGGGAAAATGGGGTTGCATTCATTCGTACCACAGTCACTTGAGTCGATCACGGCAGAAAGAGACTGTCTGGACTGCCTCCTCCCTTCCCATTCTTTCTCTTCTGCTTCCTCCTCTTCAGTGTCCTCCTCTTTGGTTTCATCCTCCACCCCCTCTTCCTCCTCAGCTGGTGCGCATATGCCTGGTGGCAAAGGCTGTGCCGTTATGATGGCAAGGTTGTGGAGCATGCAGCAGATCACATCAAATCTTGAAAAGTGTTCTGGTGAGTGCAGCAGGGCTCCTCCACAGCGGTCCAGGCATCAGAAGTTTTGTTTAAGGATGCCAATGGTCTGCTCGATAAGATTCCATGTGGCAGCATAGCTCTCATAGTATGCATGCTGTCCACACGTGCATGGGTTGCGAAGTGGAGTATTGAGCCCAGTGATGAGCAGATAGTCCCTGTGGCCCAGTGGCCACCCTCTGGATTGTCCTGGTGGCTCAAATACTGTGGGAATAGCGGACTGGCACAGAATAAAAGCATAAAGACTGCTGCCAGGAGAACGGGCATTCACCATCATTGTGGGCTGAGTATGTTCTGCAAATTTAGCAAGTGTAACCTTTGCAGTTGTGGTACATTTCAGCATTCAGATGCGCTGCCCGCAAAGTCACGTGCATTTGATGCCACCCTGCAGCATGGGGAAGCCCCCTACATTGGCAAAGCTATGTGCACGCTCTACCTGTTTCCCTCTAGTCAGAGAGTAGACATGGAAGTCCCCTCTCCTGGCATAAAGAGTTTCTGTCCCCTCCCTTATGCAGCAATGGATGGCGAACTGGGAGATGTTACAGATATCACCTGCTCCAGCTTGGAAGGATTCCGACGCAAGGAAATTCAGGGCCATGGTCATTTTCACAGCCACTGTCACCGCTGTCCTTGCCGTGGTGTGAGGCTACAGGACTGGTTGCAAGAGGTGGCAGAGTTCTGTGAGCACGGCCTTTGTAAAGTGCAGATGCTTAACACACTGCTCTTCGTTCAGATTGAGTAAGAGAATTGCTCTCGGAAGACTCTAGGCAGGTAAAGCCTTCGGCTGAGAGCCCTTCTTCCACCTTCTCCTTCTCCCTCTGCGAACAGTTTATCCTCTTCTCCACTGCCTCTGCTCCATCTCCCTGTCATGCTGCAGGCAAAGGGATTGACAACTTGAGCACACCTGAATGGAAGTTGTCTGACCAGAACCCTTAAAGTCACAAGCAAGGCCTTCTCCACTTGCAACACCATTCCCTGTCACCTCACCAACTTTAATCAACTCTAGAAAGCTCAAAACACTTCCACAAACCTACACCAATAGAAATTAATCAGCAACTCACCTGAGAGTGTTTGATGATCCCATTAAATTTAGCTGGTAAAGAGTCCTTGCAGCTGCTGAACACCAGTTCAGCTTTGCGAGGTTAACACAGGACAGTACTTCCAATGTTGAGGACAAAAATGGCAGCGCTGGCATTAAATTAGAGTTGCATGCTGATTGACATCATGATCTGCCTACTCTACATACTTTTGGCATACGCTCCCAGCGCTAATGCTAATTTCCTCATCAAGATGGCATCCGGCACAGTTCACACCAGAATTGTGCACTCATGGCACGGGTGCCACTTTCAACCCAAAACGGCACCAATAGCACCCAAAAACCTGGCGGTACAGAATTGAATTTTTAGCCCTATACCTTGCCTTAGTACCACTAAGTTAGAGAGTAGAATATCCACTAGGGTTTGCCCCAATTGGAATGCCTTGACCCTTGCTGAAATGTGTGGACAACTCGTGACGATCAGGTTCAGCTGAGATACCTCTGCAATGCAATAGCCCACTGACACTCATTGTCAAGGCATACATTAATAATGACCGCTTATGCAAGGTAAAAGAGTGATTTGCTTTTGTGGAAGTATAAACACTTTCAGGGGAGAGAGAGAAATGTGTCAAGAAAAAAAAAATTAGAATCATCTTTTAATATTTCTTAACATATGTCTCAAATGCCTCTTTTGCAACATTTCTGGCCGAATTATATGAAATCAAGTAATTCTGGAGATTTCAGGGCAAAGATGAAAAATAATCCATTGCAACGGGTTGGCAGAAAATCTAGAGGTGTTTCATTGCAAAACAATCAAAGCTACTGCCCCATGGGGGTAATTTGATGAAAAGAAAATTGGGAGATGTACTTCTCCTTGTCCAACAAAGGAAAGTTTTAAACTTGCCTTACAAAACCTCTTTGTATTCTGACTAGGTTCTTACTGTTGAGGCATTTACCGTGGGCACCCCAATGATTTCCTGATTAAAATGGCTTTGGGTCCTATTAATATAATAGGACCCCAATTTGCATTAATGCATGATGTACCTGACTCCGCCAGGCACCTCATATGCCTGAAAAATCAAGCATTTTTAAATTGTAATTGCAAGTAGTTCACTTTCTCTATTTTAACTGTCCTCCCACCTGTTTTCTGCTGGCAGTGGAGTTAAAATTCCCTCCTATACATTTGCCAGGTAACTCATCTCATCTGTGACATGATGAGACTCAAAAGTTGCGAATGTTTGTTTTCTTCTCAGTGGGGAAGCAACTTTTTTTATTTCCATCCCGTTGAGCTTGAATGTGTTCTATATCTTTCCACCAGTTATCACTTATAATGAGACAACACAATAACACCCAGGAAGTATAATCAATTATTATTTCAAAGATATGTCAGTCAAATCTCTCAATCACCGAAAGTATCTAGAAATTATTTTTACAGATCTTCCCTTACCTGGCCTCATTTAATTCATAACCTTTTAGAAATATTTTTAGATAGACTTTTCAAGCCATCAAAGTTCTGTACATAAATCCAACTGTCATTCGATCCTCCAATCTTTAAAAGTTAGAAACATAGAAAATAGGTGCAGGAGTAGGGCATTCGGCCCTTCGAGCCTGCACCACCATTCAATGAGTTCATGGCTGAACATGCAACTTCAGTAACCTATTCCTGCTTTCTCGCCATACCCCTTGATCCCCCTAGTAGTAAGGACTACATCTAACTCCTTTTTGAATATATTTACTGAATTGGCCTCAACAACTTTCTGTGGTAGAGAATTCCACAGGTTCACCACTCTCTGGGTGAAGAAGTTTCTCCTCATCTCGGTCCTAAATGGCTTACCCCTTATCCTTAGACAGTGACCCCTGTTTCTGGACTTCCCCAACATTGGGAACATTCTTCCTGCATCTAACCTGTCTAAACCCGTCAGAATTTTAAACGATTCTATGAGATCCCCTCTCATTCTTCTGAACTCCAGTGAATACAAGCCCAGTTGATCCAGTCTTTCTTGATATGTCAGTCCCGCCATCTCGGGAATCAGTCTGGTGAACCTTCGCTGCACTCCCTCAATAGCAAGAATGTACTTCCTCAAGTTAGGAGACCAAAACTGTACACAATACTCCAGGTGTGGCCTCACCAAGGCCCTGTACAACTGTAGTAACACCTCCCTGCCCCTGTACTCAAATCCCCTCGCTATGAAGGCCAACATGCCATTTGCTTTCTTAACCACCTGCTGTACCTGCATGCCAACCTTCAATGACTGATATACCATGACACCCAGGTCTCATTGCACCTCCCCTTTTCCTAATCTGTCACCATTCAGATAATAGTCTGTCTCTCTGTTTTTACCACAAAAGTGGATAATCTCACATTTATCCACATTATACTTCATCTGCCATGCATTTTCCCACTCACCTAATCTATCCAAGTCACTCTGCAGCCTCATAGCATCCTCCTCGCAGCTCACACTGCCACCCAACTTAGTGTAATCCGCAAATTTGGAGATACTACATTTAATCCCCTCATCTAAATCATTAATGTACAATGAAAACAGCTGGGGCCTCAGCACAGAACCTTGCGGTGCCCCACTAGTCACTGCCTGCCATTCTGAAAAGTACCCATTTACTCCTACTCTTTGCTTCCTGTCTGCCAACCAGTTCTCAATCCACGTCAGCACACTACCCCCAATCCCATGTGCTTTAACTTTGCACATTAATCTCTTGTGTGGGACCTTGTCGAAAGCCTTCTGAAAGTCCAAATACACCACGTCAACTGTTCTCCCTTGTCCACTCTACTGGAAACATCCTCAAAAAATTCCAGAAGATTTGTCAAGCATGATTTCCCTTTCACAAATCCATGCTGACTTGGACCTATCATGTCACCTCTTTCCAAAAGCATTGCTTTGACATCCTTAATAATTGATTGCATCATTTTACCCACTACCGATGTCAGGCTGACCGGACTATAATTCCCTGTTTTCTCTCTCCCTCCTTTCTTAAAAAGTGGGGTAACATTGGCTACCCTCCATTCCATAGGAACTGATCCAGAGTCTATGGAATGTTGAAAAATGACTGTCAATGCATATGCTATTTCCAAGGCCATCTACTTAAGTACTCTGGGATGCAGTCCATCAGGCCCTGGGATTTATCGGCCTTCAATCCCATCAATTTCCCCAACACAATTTCCCGACTAATAAGGATTTCCCTCAGTTCCTCCTTCTTACTAGACCCTCTGACCCCTTTTATATCCGAAAGGTTGTTTGTGTCCTCCTTAGTGAATACTGAACCAAAGTACTTGTTCAATTGGTCTGCCATTTCTTTGTGCCTCATTATGACTTCCCCTGATTCTGACTGCATGGGACCTACGTTTGTCTTTACTAACCTTTTTCTCTTTACATATCTATAGAAGCTTTTGCAGTCCGTCTTAATGTTCCCTGCAAGCTTCCTCTCGTACTCTATTTTCCCTGCTCTAGTCAAACCCTTTGTCCTCCTCTGCTGAGTTCTAAATTTCTCCCAGTCCCTGGCACCAGGTACACCAATGGCCAAGATATCAACATTATCATCTCTAATAACTTTACCTTCAGCTGGTAAACGAGCCAAAGATGGGCAGAGGAAATGTTAGAACTACACCCTCAAAGCCTCCCTGATAAAGTGCAACATCCCTGTCATGTACATTACAATCCCCACTGACATCTGGGAGTCCCTGGCCAAAGACCGCCCTAAGTGGAGGAAGTGCATCCGGGAGGGCGCTGAGCACCTCGAGTCTCATCGGCGAGAGCATGCAAAAATCAAGCGCAGGCAGCGGAAAGAGCGTGTGGCAAACCAGTCCCACCCACCCTTTCCCTCAACTACTATCTGCCCCACCTGTGATAGTGACTGTGCTTCTCATATTGGACTGTTCGGCCACTTAAGGGCTCATTTTAAAAGTGGAAGCAAGTCTTCCTCAATTCCGAGGGACTGCCTATGATGATGATGATGATGGGTTGCTTTTATCTCTGGCTTCCCCATCAGTAATGACTATAAGGAACTGTGGCACTCCATGTGGCTTTCGACCACCTGTTTTGGACCCCAGTTGGAGAATCACAGAGATAGGCATCTCTGAATTACAAAGTATTAGTCTAAACAAGAGTGAGCTACCAATATGTGATCATTAGCTTGTAGCACACAAGCACATATCGATTATTGTCGATGTCATTTAGAGATTAGTGATTTTTAAAAATATATTTAATGAGTAATATCGGTTCCTAATGCTGAATGTCACAGGCAGGATAAATATTTTTAAATAGCTTAGGATGTCCTAGGATATGCTTTTTTGTGCTGTAGAGCATTATATATAATATTGTATTGTGCAATAACTCACTATCCTGTGCAGATGTATATAGATAGATAGATAGATAGATAGATAGATAGATAGATAGATAGATAGATAGATAGATAGATATGTACTAGACTACTATAATATATATATATTATAGCAGTCTAATTTGTCCATAAACTATTTGTGAAATGAAAGGCAAAAATGTGGTTTCTGTTTGTTTTTGTTTTATGTGATTTGCAGACTGCATCATAGACATTGCTGTGGGATTTGATCTCCCTGGATTGTTTGGATCAGAGAACATATTTAGTGGTCATCAAAAATTACAACTAAAGCTAGAGGACATTTTGCAAAGAATCACATCTGCGAGTAATATCAGTTGTGTCTCTGGTTCCCAGCCAATAATGAGAGTTGCATTTTACATACAGAGTAAAACTGGTCAGGTTGTCTTTGAAACAAAATTTGAAAACTATAGTCCAGAAATAATTAATAACCTCACAGCAATCCAAACAACAGCCAAAATTGATTTAAATGTGGAGAATTTGGAATCACTCGGGAACAAATTTAGGGAAACAACCTCAAAGGCAAAGGTAAGGATTCTTCGAACAATAAATCTTTCATTTTCTCTCTCCATAGGTGATGCCTGACCTGCTGAGTATTTCCAGCATTTCTGCTTTTCTTTCAATCTTTCAGTTAAACTTCCCATGAAACGTTACGGGATTTTACGAAACATATCGTGGTAATACTTTGATAAAGGTGCAGGACATGTGAACTACATATTACTGCATTTAGTTTTCCACTCCTATTTGAGGCTGAACATAAACTTTAAAAAAATCTGAAAGTGACTGGGAGCTGGTAACATTGGGTGGGTCAAAAGTAACCAGTTGAGAGGGACAAAGAAAGGTTAGAGGCACAAACCAGCTCAGCTACACTTTTCTAGTTACAACACACCAGGAGTGAATGTAACTATTGTCGGAGAACCGATGAATGGCTGCAGCTCATTGGTTTTCCGCCCTCCCAGAACCAGTCAGCTTCCACGCTGAGCTGTCCAACAGATGGAGCCTGTAGGGGGGTGGGGTGAAGAGGAAAAAGTCCTTTGAGGACCAGTGGTTCAGAGACTCACGCTACAAATGGACGAAGTATGACGCAGTGCAGCTTTGCCCATTTGCACCTCAAAATTGCAATCTGGGTCCTATGTGCGTTATATGACCCCGATTTGCATCATTTAATAAGGCTCCCACCTGATTCAAGCAGGTGCTTAGGATACCCTTGTAAAGGCTTTGGACAAATTGGCGATGGCTGGCCTCGGAGGATGCACAGGACAGTAAGTTAAGAATTCCTAATTTAGGACAACGACTGCCTCGTTCTTGCCTGGCAGACTGAGTTAAAATCGGCCCTACTACTTTTCCATTCAACAAATGAGACCAATTAGATTCAGTCTTCTCTTACATGTTCGGAAATTATTACATGATACCTGCCCGTCTTAGGAGCACAATCATTAAATCAGTTTCCTGCTCACTAAATGTGTTACTTGAAGAGTAAACCATTTACATTAAATATATTTCAACATGATTTCTTTGCAGGTGATACTTATATTTACAGATGGCTTAGATGACACCAAAGAGAGGTTTAAAAATACAACCAAAAGTCTCAGAGAAAAAGGTAAAGATGTTATTTATTTATCCAAATTTGATCAGAGTCACTGGAGGCGTACTTAGACTTCCGCTGGAATGGGCGCAAAGTAGTCGGAGTTGCGGCCCAGCTTTCCCATTGATGCCGCTGTAAAGCCCGAGCCCAAGGGATGGCCGGGGGGGTGGGGTAGCGGGCTGGACCGGAGGGGGGACGAGAACGAGGAGCACTCGTGCTCCTGCATGATCCACCAAAAATAATTTAAAGTTTCCTAGACTGTTTTTTTTGTGTGATCTCCAGTGGTCCCTTTGAGGAGTGTGTGTCCCGACCATCTGTTCTTGAAAATTTCAATCTGAGTCCTACAACCAGCGTAGGGCCGTGGTTTGCATATAAAGACAGCCTACTGCCTGTTTGAGGCAGTTTGAGTAGCTCGCCCATTTATAGACCTCCATAAAATTGCATTGGGTAGGCCTTGGGCATTAACGGGGTGGTCAAGACACCCCACATGATTTTCAGTTGCTGGCCGGCCATTTTTCAGGTGATGAACAGGCAGCCGGCAGTTGAAAATCACTGCCACTAGGTCTATTAAAAACGTATATTTAAAATATGGATAAGTATACCAACATGGTGTGGTTCAAGAGGTGTACAGATCAGGATGTTCAACTCATATCTGTGCTGAGTTACTTGATCAGATGGCAGTTGACATCAGCATTCTTAAGCTATGGAGGTGAAAAATCAGCCAAAATTCTGTGCCTTATTGTCATCCAGTGACTTCCGATCTGATGGATGTTGACTGAGGATAGGAATAAACTCCTTTATGATGCCTCCCATGATATACTGCCAGCACCCACTATGCGGGCTGCTGGCACCAATGAAACAGTACACCATACGAGGAGAGGAGGAAAAAAGATCTAAATTCATCAACATGCCAATAGACAATTTTTAAAATAGTCTTTACTATATATTACCAACAGTATTATTCTATAATTAGCAGAGACCGGCAAAACACTTGCGATCAAATTAGTATCATCTTCGTCTATAGAATCAACACTGATGTCCTCTCTCCCTTCTCTATCTCCCTTCCTCTCTCCCTCACGCTCTCTCTCTCCCCTTCCCTCCCCTCTCCCTCTCTCCCTCCCCCTCCATCCCCCTCTCCCTCTCTCCCCTCCCTCCCATCTCCCTCCCTCCCTCTCTCACTCCCCTCCATCCCTCTCTCACTCCGCCTCATTCCTCCTCTCCCCTCTCTGTCTCCCCTTCCCTCCCTCTTTACCCTTCCCTCCCTCCCCTGTCCGAAGAGGATCTGTGCTGTATGCCTTGATCCTCCTACAAGTCCAAACCCCAATGCTGTGCAATGTTGTGCAGAGCGCAGCACACCAAGACCATTCTGGATACCTTGACTGGTGTGTACTGAAGGGCGCCTCCAGATCTGTTGAGGCACCTGAAGCGCATCTTAAGCATGCCGATGACTTGTTTGATGACACAACTGGTGGTGATATGGCATTCATTGTATCATTCTTGGGCATCATTCTTTAGATTTCTGAGCGGTGACATCAGCCACATTTTAAGTGGGTATCCCTTGTCTCCTAGCAGCCACCCATTAACTCTGCTTCCAGGTGTGAAGACGTCATGGAGATTGTACTGCCGCCAGACGAAAGCATCATGGCAGCTGTCAAACACTCTTGCACATGCCTGCATAAGGATCTTTTTGTGATTGCACACTGGTAACACGTAGCCACCAGGTCCAACAGGGAGCGCTTCAGATGCCTTGACAGATCTGGAGGTGCCCTTCAGTACACACAAGCCAAGGTGCCCAGATTTTTTGTGGTGTGCTGCACTCTGCAGCGGCATTTGGACCTGCAGGAGGATCAAGGCATACAGCTACACTTTGATGGCGTGGAAGCACTTGCAATTAAGAAATACTGTTGGGTGATCTAGGGGTCCTTGATTGACACGTGCATGCAGTCAATGATGCCCTACACCTGTGAGAAGACAGTCAGAGCCACAAACCCGAGTGCCCGCTCAATCTGACTGGCATCATCACAGGCCAGGTTGACATAATTTCCTGCCCTGCCATCAGTGACTTGCCTAATCTACTTAGGGCCGCTGACTGGGAGATCTTGCAAATGACTCCAGCCAAGGCCTGGAACGATCCAGAGGCAAAAAAGTTGAGGGCATAGAAACATAGAAAATAGGTGCAGGAATAGGCCATTCGGCCCTTCGAGCCTGCATCACCATTTAATATGATTATGACTGATCATGCAATTTCAATAGCCCATTCTTGCTTTCTCTCCATACCCCTTGATCCCTTTAGCCATAAGGGCCATATCTAACTCCCCTTTGAATATATCTAATGAACTGGCCTCAATAACTTTCTGTGGTAGAGAATTCCACAGGTTTACAATTCTCTGGGTGAAGAAGTTTCTCCTCATCTCGGTCCTAAATGGCTTACTCCTTACGGTACACTCATAAAAAAGAATGAAACTGAGTACTGTGTACAATGAGCAAGTGTGACCGTAGCTCCTTTAATACGACTCCAGAATGCTGGTACCTCTGGGTGGCCTGCTTATATACTGTGCTCCCAAGGGATGCTGGGATCCCTTGGGACTCCAACAGATGGGCTCTCTGGTGATCAGGTGTCATGCAGGTTACAAAAGGTTAAATACATAACACCTTATCCTTAGACTGTGACCCCTGGTTCTGGACTTCCCAAACATCGGGAACATTCTTTCTGCATCTAACCTGTCCAATCCCGTCAAAATTTTATATGATTCTATGAGATCCCCTCTCATTCTTCTAAATTCCAGTGAATATAAGTCGATCCAGTCTTTCTTCGTATGTCAGTCCAGCCATCACGGGAATCAGTCTGGTGAACCTTCGCTGCACTCCCTCAATAGCAAGAATGTCCTTCCTCAGATTAGGAGACCAAAACTGTACACAATATTCAAGGTGTGGCCTCACCAAGGCCTGTTCAACTGCAGTAAGACCTCCCTGCTCCTATACTCAAATCCTCTCGCGACGAAGGCCAACATGCCATTTGCCTTCTTCACCACCTGCTATACCTGCATGCCAACTTTCAATGACTGATGTACCATGACACCCAGGTGACTTTGACTGCCACTGATAACACATGGCCACCAGGTCCAGCAGGGAGCAGGTTTTCTTTTAGGCTGCTGCAGTTATCTGTAACCACCTGACGCAGCAATCTGAGCATCCTGAGACACTGCTGTTTCAACATGTCAAGGAAGCTTATCCTCTGCCTGTAGACCCTATGTGCCGGTTTATGCCTTCCTGTGAACTGCACCTCTCTCCTGCTCCCCTCTCTGCTGCTCCCTGCTCTGCTGCTGGTGCCCTCTCTGCTGCTGCCTTCTCCACTGCTCCCTTCTCTGCTGATCTCCTCTTTCCTGTTTAGCTACAGGTCTGTGATCAACCTTACTGTTGCTGGTGCTGTTGCTGGTCATGTTGGTCCTCATATGAGGTCCTATCTAAGGCAGCATAAGCTCCACCCATCCTAATCTGATTGATCAAACCTCCAAAGTGTAGAAGAAACCTCTGAAGTGTAGAAAGTCAACTCTCAGAAAAGGTACTGTGAACATCCTTTCCCACTAGCAGGTAAGAAAGCAGCTGTTAGTACTGAGTATGCAGTGCCATATTTCCCTGAGTTGGCACTGGGGTCTCGCCTTGCTTTCATGGCAAGTTTTAGGAAGCCCGGGAAAGATGTGGATTACATGTTAAGCTAAAAAATCTGTGTCAATATCTCTCTAATTGAGCGATTAACATCTGTTAATTCCCCAAGGGGATTGGGCACCCACAGCCTAACGCGCTGGAGTGAAACCCGAAAGTTGCCGGAGTGGAGCCAGCTTCCCGACATGCTGTCAATTTCACCAACTTTAACCACCCACCCGCTCCCAATCCCACACTCTCCTCCATGTTAAAATTCCCCCCTTAGAATCTGGTTAATTTAATCTATTTTATATCTCATCAAACATAACAAGTCCTCTTATTTTTGACTATAGCACTTCAACCTGAACTCCTGGCAAATAGGCTTTCTGACTCATTCCCCAATTTTCTCGCACTCTACCAAAATTGTGGCTTATGCACAGTTCCAGTTCCGAAAGGTTGGAATATTAGACCCAGGTGGCCATGCTTGTTCCATGAGTGTAGGCAGTGAGTTCAGTCGGCTGTTATTTATTATTCCCATACATTTTTTTAATGCTTTTCTAAAAGAAAGACTTGCAAATATATAGCGCCTTTCACAACCACCAGACGTCTCAAAGCACTTTACCACCAATGAAATACTTTTGGAATGTAGTCACTGTTGTAATGTGGGAAATGTAGCAGCCAATTTGCACACAACAAGCTCCCACAAACAGCAATGTGATGATGACCAGATAATCTGTTTTTGTCATGTTGATTGAGGGATAAATATTGGCCAGGACATAGGTGATAACTCCCCTACTCTCGTTCAAAATAGTGCCATGGGATCTTTTATGTAGAGAGAGCAAACACACCTTGTTTTAACATCTCATCTGAAAGACAGCACCTCCAGTAGTGCAGCACTCTCTCAGCACTGCACTGGAGTGTCAGCCTAGATTTGTGTGCTCAAATCCCTAGAGTGGGACTTGAACCCACGGCCTTTTGACTCAGAGGCGAGTATGCTACCCACTGAGCCACAGCTGACACTATATACTTCGATATACTTCTTTCTTATTATCTCAAAATGACTGTAAACCTGTTTAGAAAGGTCTTTAAATAAATGCTTAAAATACAGGTAACATGAGTGTATAGTTAAGTTAAGATATACAGGTTGAACCTCTCTTATCTGGGACTCCCTTATCCGGCACCATTCCCGGCCGTCGGGTGGCGCATGCGCAGAATGCGGCCGGTCAAAATCCTTCCTTCCCTGCCGACTCCCGCGATTATAATTATTTATTTTTCTAAATGATTATCTATTTTTCTGTTGTTTATCATTTTGTTGCAGATCTATGTTTCTGTTTCTTTAAGATTCTTGCCCTTTGCGGCCTTCCTCGCTGCCCCATTTCCAGCCCCCAGCCAGCCAGCCCCGAAACACTGCTGGATTCCTGCAACCGGTCTCAGAACATACATTAAAAAAAAATTCGGACAGGGTACTCGCCAATATAATCTTCCTTCTCGATGCCAGGGTTATCGGCTGCCTCCTCCCCATCGCCCTGCTGGAACTCCTGCAGCCACAGCCCTAGGGCCGGCTGCTCTTCCCCACAGCGCTCCCTCCAGGGGGTCGGGCCGGTGAGCCGCATCCTTGGGACTGCTCGGGCTGTGCTGACTCTTTGGCCCACTCAGGCCGCCGACCTCCTCCCCCTGTCCTCAGGCGTCCTCCTCCCCCCCGACCTCGGGTGACCTCCTCCCCTCCGATCTCAGCTGACCTCCTCCCCCCTGACCTCGGGCGACCTCCTCCCCCCGCGACCTCGGGCGACCTCCTCTGCTCCCCCCGAGCCGCCTCTCCTCCCCATCCCCCACCTCGGGCCGATGACCTCCCCTCATCCGGAAAATCCCTCATTCGGCACAGGCCAGGTCCTGAGGGTGCCGGATAAAGGAGGTATTTTCTTTCCTATGTACATTTGTCTGGACTTTCATTCCTGTTAAGGATACTTTTACAATAGTTCACTGCATAATTTGATTTTTTTTTCTTAAAACAAATGTTTTTCCTCAAATTAAAATTGACCAGCTATGCAATCAGAATCTTTTATCTTACTCAACTATCTGTAGTATAATGTAATAAATGTAAATTTTATAATTACAGGAGTCCACGCACTCATCACTGTGGCTCTGGAGGGTGCAGTGAATATTGATGACATTTCTCTTGTTGAGTTTGGAAGAGGATTTGGATACAAACAAAAGCTATCAATTGAAATGGAGGATATTGGAAGTGCTTTGCGTAGACAAATAGTACGTAACCCTGAGAAAACCATTTTCCTTAGCAAGTGGAAATGTTTTTAAAGTACATCTAATATTACTGGTGATTCTGATTTTTCATTGTTGGTAACTCATCCAGATATTGTTTCATTAGATAGAGTTGATCTGTCTTTCGAGATAGAAATTCCTCTTCTACACTTGCCAGATTATGATTTTCTGCTTTTTCGCTTTAATGGAGAAAAAACTGTTGGCTAGTGAATGCAGAATGCAGAACTCTTTAACCATGAGGAGTTTACTGTCCAGTAAAAATTTTTGCTATTGAGTGTATGAAATTCCTTGTATGGGTATCGCCTAACAACATACCAGGTTGAACCTTACTTATCCGGCACCCTCGGGACCTGGCCTGTGCCGAATGAGGGATTTTATCAGATGAGGGGAGGCCATCGGCCCGAGGGGGGGTGTGGAGGCGGCCCGACAGGGACGGGGTGGGGGGGGGGAAGGAGGAGGTCGCTGGAGGTCGGGGGGGAGGAGGTCGCCCGAGGTCGGGGGAGGGGCAGGGGAAGGAGGTCGGCGGCCCGAGCAGGCCCAGCGGGCCCCGAAGTGTCGGCAGACTGGTGGGCCCCGAAGTGTCGGTGGGCCCCAAAGTGTTGGTGGGCCCCAAAGTGTCGGCGGGCTGGCGGGCCCCAAAGAGTTGGCGCGGCCCGAATGGGCATGAAGAGTCGGCGGGCGAGCGGGTCCCGAAGAGTCGGCGGGCTGGTGGGCCCGAAGTGTCGGTGCAGCCCAAGTGGGCCTGATGAGTCGGCTCGAGGACACGGCCCGCAGGCCCGACCCCCCGGAGGGAGCGTTGTGGAGAGGAGCGGCCGGCCCGAGGACTGTGACTGCAGGAGTTCCAGCAGGGCGATGAGGAGGAGGCAGCCGATAACTCCGGCATTGAGGAAAAATATTATATTGGTGATTTTGACCGGTCGCATTCTGTGCATGCGCCACCCAGCGGCCTGAAATGGTGCTAGACGAGGGGTGATGCTGGATAAGGGAGTCCCGGAAAAGAGAGGTTCAACCTGTAGCCTGCAAAAGAAGATGCTTGAGCTGTTTGATTCCAGGCTTCTGCTAGTGTTACTCTTCAGCTGGCCAATAGCCTGTGCAGGACCATTTCTGTTGGAGACCCTTTATGGGGATGACACCATATAATTGAGATCATGTCACTCTGCAACCCTTAACATTAATGACTTAAATAGAATGATTTTTTTTTAATGGATAATTGTAGTTTTTATTTCATCATTCATTAGTGAATTTGCACTGGTACTTCATAAAGATTTGATAAACTTATATGTTTTTCCAGAATGCAGTTGTGGAAAAAGAATGTTGCAATGTATGTTGCAAATGTGATGGAGAACCAGGTGCCCACGGCCCTTGGGGACAAATGGGAACAAAGGTAAGTCATTGTGCAAAAGATCTACCAATCTCACTGAAATTAAACTCAGTGTCAACTTAATGGCCTAGAAACTGGCATTTCTGGGGTCTTAAATGAGGCAACATTTTTTTCCTGGACAGCAAATTAGGATAAAAGGAATTTCCACCAGTTTTTCACCTCAAGAATGAAGCGCACAAATTTCCAAACATAATTTGGCCCTCCCTACGATCCACCTGCAGAATCCCTATATATCTAACTTAAATGACAGCCAGTGTTGTTGGTGCTTAGAATTTCCTGTAGTTACACTCACAATGCACTCGGATAAATTAAAACTGGAAATGTATTATATGCTTTGAGTCTAGACAACTATGGACTTGCTTCTAACTGCTTATGGGACTGTGAGACGACTGGGATATTTCCCCTCCTCTGAGAACCTCTCAGGAGCAGCTATGGAATTCACAATGGGCATACTTTCGTATGCCATTATCATTGGGGAGGAGGAGGAACAGGAGAAAAGAAGAGTAAGGCAGCGTTTCAAGAGCATGTGCCTTTCAAGATATTGGGCTGAATTTTTACCTTAGCATCGGGTTGGGTGCGGTGGGGTGGGGGGGTCGGTGGAGGGCGCCATGTAAGGCTCGCTATCCCGAATGTTCCATCAGTGCATTCTGCAGTCTCTTTTTAACAGAAGTACTCCAATTGAGTTAGTCATGCAGATTTCCCGATCAGTTAACTGGAGCTGGTCTGATGATGTCACAGATGATTTGACTTCAGCTCACCTATTTAAAGGGGCAGTGGACAGATGAGAGTTGAAAGTTGTTGGAGGTGGTCCAGAGGTTGGTCTGAGAGTTTGCTGTTGCTGTGAGATAGACCAATTTGTTTCACTATGAAGGTTTGACCATTTCTAAGCAAAGATGCAGCCTCATTGTCAAAAGGCTGCATCCAGGTTTAGTGATTCCTCCCTAGAAATCCTGCTCCAGGGAGTGAGAATCCACAAGGAGGCGCTCTCCCCTGGTGATAGGAGGAAGATGCCAGTAACTGAAACAAAGAGGGCATGATTAGAGATCGCCGAGGAAGTGAGCAACAGGACTGTTGCCAGCCGCTCCTGAATCTAGTGCAGGAATTGATTTAATGATCTCATGAGGACAGGAAAGGTGAGTACAATGCCACATTCAACTACATCCTGATGTGCGTGTCACCCCAATTCCATCACTCTGCCTTACCATGCCTACTCCTGCACATCACTTCACACACCCTCCAGGTGCACCCATCCCTCATTGTTTATGTAGCTACTCATACCACCACTGACACTCACCCTCATCCTAATGGAATCATAGAAATGCCACAGAAGGAAGCTGTGATAAATTCTTAAGACATCACTAACAAACACACTTTACAAGATAGCTCCAATACATCATGTTACTTGTCATTTATGTAACCACAATGTAACACCACTGTATTACTGTATACACTAAACCTAGATGCACACCTTGACCACAAGGGGAGAACTTGTGGGAGACACTCCTTACCTGATCACACAGGTATAAAAAGGGAGGTCCCACACAGGATCATCATCTTTGGAGTCCTGTGAATAAAGAGTTAAGGTCACAAAGTGACCTTGTCCCCAGAATGTGCCTCGTATAGTTTCATACTGTAGAGTAAGGACTTTACATTGGCGACGAGGATGGAATTTCACGACCCACGAGAATGGCCACCGGTAGCACTGTGTTGGGGAAGACTGGGACAATTTTGTCGAGAGGCTTCAGCAAAGCTTCGTTACGAAAGAATGGCTGGGGGATGCAGCGGCCGACAAGCAAAGGGCTCATTTCTTGACCAGCTGCGGACAAAAGACTTACGCGCTCATTAAGGACTTATTAGCACCTGAAAAGTCAGCGGACAAAACCTTTGAAGAACTGAGCAAATTGATCGGAGAGCACCTCAAACCAGCGAGCAGCATACATATGGCCTGACACAGATTCTACACCCACCGACGTCGTGAAGGACAGAGCATACCGGACTTTGTAGCGGACCTCCGGCGTTTGGCCAGCCTCTGTAAGTTCAGAGACACCTGCAGGGGGGAGATGCTAAGGGACTTCTTTATTGAGGGCATCGGTCATGCGGGAATTTTTCACAAATTAATTGAGACCAAGGATATACGCGTGCAATTCGGCCTCTAACACGGCAATGGATCAGGGAGTCAACATCATCAATGCGACTCAGAGCCCCGCAGGCAGGCAGGGGCAGTCCGACACTCCCCAGGCAGCAATAGACCCCAGAGTAGGACTTCAACAGAGACAATGGCAGGCTGAACGGACATTCACGCCATCACAGCGGATAATGCAGCCCGGGATGGGGCCATTGATACCCACTAATAGGGTACGTAAGAGCAGTCAAAGGGACAGTCAGCGTGGAATGCCTGGCCATAGTCCCTTTGTTCCCAACAATGGAAACTTTAACTCATGCTGGAGATGTGGGGGAAAGCACTCAGCTAGATCTTGCAGATTTCAACAGTTTTTATGCAGGAACTGCAATCTCAGTGGCCACTTTGTTCGAATGTGCAGGAAGTCTGCAACCAGACTAATATATGAAGCTGATGGACCAGAAGAGGGTTCTTTGAGGCAGGATGACTTTTGGGGCAAATCAATGGACGCCAAGGTTCAGCAAGTCCATGTGGCGAATATTCACAGTTCATACACCAAAATGCCACCAATGGTGATGAGAGTTTTATTAAATGGTATCCCAGTACGCATGGAGCTGGACACTGGGGCCAGCCCGTCACTCATGGGCGTTCAGCAATTTGAGAAGCTATGGCCACTTAAAGCCAGTAGACCCAAATTAGCACCTATTGAGACACAATTACGTACTTACACTAAAGAAATCATTCTGGTGCTAGGTAATGCAATGTTGGCTGTCACACACAATGGATTAGTGAATCGGCTGCCACTCTGGATTGTCCCGGGCAATGGTCCCGCACTGTTGGGGAGGAGCTGGTTAGCCGATATGAACTGGAAATGGGGAGATGTTCACGCAATGTCATCTGTGGAGTGAAGTTCGTGCTCACAAGTACTACAACAATTCGATTCACTATTCCAAGCTGGCAGCGGGACTTTCAAAGGCACTAAAGTAGTGCTACACATCACCCCGGACGCCAGGCCAGTGCACCACAAAGCCAGAGCGGTGCCGTATGTGATGCGGGAAAAGATCGAGAGCGAATTGGACCGGCTGTTGAGAGAGGGCATCATCTCGCCTGTTGAATTCAGCAACTGGGTGAGCCCCATCGTTCCCGTCCTAAAAGCGGATGGCTCTGTCAGGATCTGTGGCGACGACAAGGCCACCATCAATCTGGTGTCCCTACAAGATCAATACCCGCTCTAGAGAGCGGAGGACCTCTTCGCCACGCTGGCAGGTGGCAAGCAGTTCACCAAGTTGGACCTCACTTCAGCCTACATGACCCAGGAACTGGCCGACGAATCTAAACTACTGACCACCATCACCACGCACAAGGGACTGTTCGTTTATAACAGGTGCCCGTTTGGCATCCGATCAGCGGCCACGATTTTTCAACGAAACATGGAAAGCCTGTTAAATCCATTCCTGGAACGATCGTATTCCAGGACGACATCCTCGTCACGGGTCGAGACACCGAGGAACACCTCCACAACCTGGAGGAGGTACTACGCCAACTGGACCGGGTAGGCCTGCAACTCAAGAAGTCTAAATGTGTGTTCTTAGCTCCTGAGATTGAGTTTCTGGGCAGGAGGGTTGCTGCAGATGGGATACGGCCCACCGAATCCAAAACAGAGGCGATTTGACGAGCACCCAGGCCCTGCAATACATCGGAGTTGCTTTCATTCCTGGGACTGTTGATCTATTTTGGGAACTTTCTGCCGAACTTGAGCACGTTGTTGGAGCCGCTACATGTGCTCCTGCGTAAGAGTTGCGTTGATTTTGGGGAGACTGTCAGGAACGGGCTTTTGATCGGGCGCGAAATCTACTTTGTTCAAACAAGTTGTTGACCCTGTACAACCCCTGTAAAAAATTGGTTCTGACATGTGATGCATCGTCCTATGGGGTTGGGTGCGTGTTGCAGCAGGGCAATGCTGAGGGTCAACTACAACCTGTGGCTTATGCCTCCAGGTCGCTCTCTGAAGCAGAACGGGGATATGGGATGGTCGAGAAGGAAGCGCTTGCATGTGTCTATGGTGTAAAAAAATTGCATCAATACCTCTTTGGTAAGAAGTTTGAATTCGAGACGGACCACAAGTTTTTAACATCCCTGTTGTCAGACAGCAAGGCTATCAATGCCAACGCATCAGCTCACATACAGCAATGGGCTCTCACGCTGGCTGCTTATGACTACTCCATCCGGCACCGGCCCAGCACTGAAAATTGCGCTGACGCGCTCAGCAGGCTTCCACTGGCCACCAACGAGGGGGCAGCAGAGCAAAGCGCCGAGATGGTCATGGCTGTCGATGCCTTTGACAGCGCAGGCTCCCCCATCACAGTCCGCCAGATCAAAATCTGGACAAACAGAGATCCCCTCCTATCCCTGATTAAGAAATGTGTCCTGACTGGGGATTGAGCGCCCGCACACGGAGCATGCCCTGAGGAGGTCAGACTGTTCCACAGACGGATGGATGTGCTCTCCATCTAAGCCAACTGCCTACTATGGGGCAGCCGGGTAGTTATGCCCCAGAAGGGCAGGGAGGCATTCTTCAGGGAACTCTACAGCGAGCACCCAGGCATTGTGCTGATGAAGGCCATTGCCTGGTCACACGTTTGGTGGCCAGGAATTGGTTCAGACCTGGAACACTGTGTTCGCAGGTGCACGACATGTGCCCAGCTGGGTAATGCCTCCAGGGAGACCCCGCTCAGCCCGTGGCCCTGGCCCACCAGGCCATGGTCATGCATTCATGTTGACTACGCGGGCCCATTCATGGGAAAGATGTTCCTTATTGTGGTAGATGCGTACTTGAAATGGATCGAGTGCATCATTCTGAATTCATGCACGTCATCCACCACCGTGGAAAGCCTACGTGCATACTTTGCAACCCATGGCTTGCCGGTCATCCTGATAATGGCCCATGTTTCACAAGCTACGAATTCCGACAGTTTATGTCGGGCAATGGCATCAACCACATCAGGACTGTGCCGTTCAAGCCGGCCTCCAATGGTCAGGCGGAACGTGCGGTCCAAATCATTAAGCAAGGTATGCTCAGGATTCAAGGACCCTCCCTACAATGCCGCCTATTGCGTCTCCTGCTGGCCTATAAATCCTGACCGCACTCGTTCACAGGTGTCCCGCCCGCAGAGCTACTAATGAAACGGACACTCAAAATTCGGTTGTCCCTCATTCACCCAGTCCTGACCGACATAGTTGAGGGCAAGCGCAAGTCACAAAATGAGTACCATGACCGTAATTCGAGGGGGAGATGTGTAGAAATAAATTATCCTGTATTCGTCCTTAATCACACCATGGGGCCCAAATGGCTTGAGGGCACTGTAATTGACAAAGAGGGGAATAGGGTCATCATGGTAAAACTCAACAATGGTCAGATATGCCGTAAGCATCTGGACCAAGTTTTAAAAAAAAGGTTCAGCATCGACACCGAGGAACCTGAAGAAGACCATGAGATGGAGCTTATAACACTGCCAGTGAACGAGCAACAAGAGCAATCAAAAGAATGCACAGTCCCTGCGGTCAGCCTGGACAGGCTGGAATAACCACAGGTGACAGACACTCACGTCAGTGTCCAACAACCAGAGCTCCAACTGCAGCGCTCCACGAGGGAGCGTAGACCACCTGAAAGACTAAACCTATGATCCCAAGAAGACTTTGCGGGGGGGGGGGAGGTGATGTCATGTATGTAACACCACTTTATTACTGTATACACACAACCTAGATGCACACCTTGACCACAGGGGTGAACTTGTGGGAGACACTACTTACCTGATCACACAGGTATAAAAAGGGAGGTCCCACGCAGGGTCATCGTCTTTGGAATCCTGTGAATAAAGAGTTAAGGTCACAGAGTGACCTTGTCCCCAGAATGTGCCTCGTGTGGTTTCATACTGTAGAGTAAGGACTTTATATTACTTTTATTGTATTTACAGCAGTGGTTGCATTACCAAGGTGGTCAACCAGGTGGAGCTCTATATTACATTTCTCCCTCCTTAATGAAGAAGTAATCATAACAAAATAATCATCATACATAATTTGCATGGTTATACACAACAAAAGATAGGGGGGCCGAAATTCAGCCTCCCGAAAAGGCATTTTACCACCAGACAGTGGCGGCCACGCGGCAGAGTCGAGAGGCCGCTGATTTGCTGTTGAATAGCCGCCTCTAATGAAATTCTCCTGGGGGTTTCTGCAGCAGTGTTGAAATCCGCCCCGCTCCCCCCAGTTCCACCGTGGTCCTGTAGATGTGGCCTTAAAGATGTCATCACAGCGCGCACTGCAGCCTCGCCGTCCTGGAAGTGACATTCCGACAGCTTTTTATGTCAGTGCACTGTGCCGGATCAAGACCGCCAGCAGAGGTGAAATGACTGTTGCGTGAATCTTCATTTTTTTTGTGAAAAGTTTTTTGGACTTCTGAAAAGTTTTGCACTTGCTCTTATCATATCGCCATTGAATACTAGTAGTCTGGAGGCCTCAATCTTTATTCCACAAAGGCCTAATTGTGAAGATTGAGCTTGCAGAGACAATGGGCTCAATGCTGGCAGGGGAACGCCTTCTGCACATTATGTGTGCCAGGGAGGCACGCAGGAGAAGATGGCGCTGTCAGCAATGGCTCCAGAGGCAGCGGGCAAAGGATGGCCAACATAAAAAAGGGCGTGTAAATGGTGACAGACCTCAAAGCTGCGCGACTGATCAGGAAGGATCTGGCATGAGGAGGAGGGTCAGGTACGCTGACCCCCCACACCAGATAGTGGCGACATACAAAGAAGGCAGGATGCAGATGAGGCAGATACTTGCCAGCCGCAGGCTGCAGGGGCTGAGGAGCATGAAGAGGATGAGGGAGAAGGCAATCGGCCAGCTGCCATAGGAGGAGCCCAGCATAGAGTTGTGGGAAAGAAAGTCCTATTGTGCAAGGGTCTACTGCCAGCAGTTTTCCTTCATGGAGCTCACAGATAACTAATGTCACTGCAGGCTCTGATTCAGGAAGGACATCCTTAGGGAGCTGTGCAATCTCGTGTGGCCAGATCTGCAGCCTCAGACAAGGCTGAGGTAAGCTCTGAGTGTGGAAACCAAAGTGACCATTGCACTAAACTTCTATGCAACTGGCTCTTTCCAGTCTGCCACTGCAGACATCTCAAGTATTTCTCAATCTTCGCCCATCGCTCCATCCGTCAAGTTACAGATGCTCTCTACAAGAGAAGGCTCGAATGCATTTTTCCCTATGAGCAAGGAGAAGTAGATGGAGTGGCAGATCGGATTTGTGCGCATTGCAGGGTTCCCCAGGGTGCAGGGTGTCATCGACTGCATACACATCACATTGAGGATGCCACAAACCAATGCGGAGATGTTCATGAACCAAAAGGGATTCCACTCCCTCAACATGCAACTGGTGTAACCACCAACGCATGATCATGGCAGTTGATGCCCGGTATCCAGACAGCAGCCACAATGCCTTCATCCTGCGCCAGACCAGTGCGCCCGCCGTATTTTTGGCCCCAAACCAAGATTGTGGCTGGCTGCTTGGTGACAAGAGATATTCACTGTGCACTTGGCTGCTGACTCCCCTTCGCAACCCCAGGACTGCTGCGCATGCTCTCGACCAGCTCTGGCCCTGGAAGGGCCGGCTGAAGACCCTCGGAGGGTTTAGTTGGCCTTGGCTTGGGCGACTCCATGCTTAGAGGCAATGGCGGAGTGACAGGTCTGGGGTCAGGGATGATGTGATCCTGAGAGAGCACATCATCATCATCCTGTTTTGAGGAGTCTGCGCCACTCCCCGGGGGCAGCACACCGGCACCAATCTGAGCGAGCTCAGGTCGGTGCTGTGGTGCGACACCGGAAGAACCGGAAGGTCCCCGTGGCGGACCCAGCCGCGAAAGCAAAACTGAGGTCTCGCGTGGCATCCAGCTGCGTCTGCATGAGAGCAACCACAATGTCAAAGCCATCAGAGATGACAGCAGTAAGATGCTCTGTGGCCTGTTGCCCAGAGTGCATGCGCATTCTGAGCTTCCAGGGCGATGGCCATCCTCTCCAAAGCAGTACTGATACGCTTGTTCACTTGCGCTTGTGCTGTAATGGCAGTTGCCACATCCTCAACGAGTTACGGCATCACAGCTGGATCCGCACGGTCAATCTGGGAGTCCACCATCACCTGCATACTGGCAATGATGGGCGCAGAGCTGCTGACAATGCAGGAGGCAGACTCCTCCACATTCCTCACCACTTCCGACAGCCTCTCTGGCACCCTTGTCACTGCCCCCAACATCTGGGAATGCATAGCCTCCACCCTTCTTTCATATGCCCCAAGATCTATGAACTCGTCTGAGTCCTCTTCAGCAGAACTCGTCCCCAGGAGAGATGGCACCCAAGGTTTTCTTTGCCCATTACCATGATGCAGCCCGCTAGGCCCCGGTGCAACACCCAGTGCAAACCCCTCTGCTATGTCTAACTGATCGGACCATGTACTCCCAGTATCTGAGCTGGCACATGTGACTATATTAAGCAGTGACACGGTGCTGGCAGCAGTGTCCCCCTCTTCCTTCACCTCATCCGACATGACGCTAACAGATGGACTGGCCTCCAGGGTGTCGTCCAGGCTCGTGCCCCCAACGTCCCCCAGAGTGTCAGGATGGCCATAGCTGTCAGTGCCCTCTTGGTGTCCTCCAGGCTTGGCCTCTCAATGTCCTCATCAGGCTCTCCCTGGCCTCGGCTGCCACTTCACTCTTGGCTGTCCTCCAGGCTTGGCCTCTTAATGTCCTCATCAAGTTCTCCCTGTCCTCAGCTACACTTACCCTCAAGGCTGTCATCCTAGCTTGTCCTCCCACTTGCGCCAGTGCTGGGGCTCTCGCCTTGGCACTCACTCGATCTCTCACCTGCAAGCATAAATGGCACAAGGGCTGCCATGAGGGGGAGATAGGGAATTGACGCATGCTGGCTGCAACTTGCACACTTTCATCAGGAAACGCACAGTAGGCGCTGGCACTTTCAGGGAGAGATAGCATTAAAGGAAGGCCTTCAGTTACCCATACAGCCCACAGCGGGATCGGCAGTACCGGAGGCCACAGGGAAGGCAGCATGTCTGCCCACTAACACCTTGACCCTCTCTTCCAAAGGAGTGAACAGCTGTATGTCATGCTCCCCACCACCAGTCCTCCTTTGCTCCATTTGGTTATGAGCAACCTTGGCCTGCAAAACAAAGAATGGTTGCTGAGTAGCACAAGAGTGTGTCTCTGACATGCAGCTATAACTGTGACATGAAAGGGAGCCTCCATTGCGAGAATGCACATATATGTATATATACAGGCCTCAACAATCAAATGCTGCTATAGTGAAGGTGGGAAATAAGAGAAGGATGAAGGACAGGCTTGCAGATGGAAGGTCAGCAGCTTCTGGAACAGGTACTCACTTTCATCAGACAAATTATGTAATTTATCCTATTGCATGGGGTGGGGGTGCAGTCATGAATGGAGGTCCCTGACACTTCCACAGATATCTCTCTGCAGGCATTAATGAAAACTTCCCAAGTCGGTCTGCCGGCATCAGGTTACAGGACTCGTACTCCTTCCCTCCACAGCATCCATGAGTGTCTCCAATTCTGCATCCGAAAATCTGGTTGCCCTCCTTGCTACTGCTGCATTAGCCATGACCTCCACTCAAATGCCTTTAAGAAGGCCAGGGACCAGCTGGCATATTAGGAATAAATTAGTAATAGGTGAATTTTGCGGTCCAAACGGCATTCCCCACCCAGACCACTGCAAATTGTCGAATCCTGCCAGACAATACCAATGTCCGCCATTTCTTTTTCAAAACGTTGAATATCGATCTAATGGCCACCGCAACCATTGCAGCGGTAATGGCAGCCAAAAGGCGGTAGGTGCATCCTGTTTTGGTTGGATCTGAATTTCGGCCCCATGGACTTATTTTGCCATATTTACAAATCAAAGAGGATACCTTCACTCTCGAACAGAACCTGCCAAACATGGTAATGAACTTAAACTCATTCTAGGCTGATCCTGAAGTGAGTTTTCCTCCAAGGGCAACCCTTGATTTACATGTGGACTCCCTCCAATTTCAGGCTGTTTGTCTACCTGACTCAGACTCGGATTTAAATTCTGAGTTTCTCTTGGACTGGTTTCTAGCACATCTGATGTAGGATTTGCTACTGGTACTCTACTTGTAATAAGACTATCTGACTCATCAGAACTAATCGAATCATTCCAACGTTCAACTCCTTTCATATCTGTAGGTAAAATATGATCAATGTGAACACACCTAACCTGTCCATCATCAAACATCTTGACTAAATATGTGCGAGGACCACATATCTTCACTTCTGTTCCTGGTAATCACTTTAAGTATTTATGGTGATGGTTCTTCACTCTAATTTTCTGATTTAATTTCATACTTCTCTTTCTTACTCTATCTCTAGCATGATTCTCTTTCTTTCTTAATTGTTTCCCTTCTACTGACTGTGCCAGGTTTGGCTTTAACAACGAGAACCTGGTTTGTGGCTGTCGTTTGAGAAACAACTCTGCTGGAGTTCTACCAGTAGTTGTATGAGGAGTATTACAATAAGTAATCAGAAATGTTGCCAATTTATGGTCCAATGACAACTGACATTTCTTTGGATTTGGATCCAACATTTGCTTGATGAGGGCACGTTTTACAATTTGTACTGTGCACTCTGCTGCACCATTTGAAGCAGAGTGGTATGGTGGAACCGTGGTATGTTTCACACCATTTCTGCTCATGAACTGTGCAAATTCTTCTGAACAAAATTGCAGCCCATTATCAGAAACAATTTCTTCTGGGAGGCATATGAAGAAAACAATCTTCGCAAATTGTTTGGTGTTTTACTTGTTGTTTTCTGCATCGGAAACACCTCTACCCATTTCAAATGGCTATCAATCACAATGAACAATTGTCCCTCTAGCTCAGCAAAATCTACATGTAACCTTTGCCACAGGATGGGAGGCCATTTCCATAGCTGTAATGGGACTGGTGGTGGTTTCTTGTGCACCGATTGACATGTTGTACACTGACTAACGATGTAATCTATATCTTTATCTCGACCCGGCCACCATAAGTAACTGCATGCAAAACTCTTCCCAGTTGCTGGTCATGAAGATCTCCTAACAATTTGCACCTGAATATATTTGGAATAACCATTCTTGCACCTCACATGATACAATCTTTATCCACTAATAATTCATCCCTACGAATGAAGTATGGATGAATATCTTTCTCTGATACTTGGTTTGGCCAGCCATTTGCTATGCAATCATACATCTTTAACTGGGTCATCTTTGGTTGCTCTACCAATCTCTTCAGCTGTGACTGGCAGTTCATCAATGTATGAAAAATAGAATACTTCCTCCCTATTGGGTGTAACTTGTGATGGGGATGGCAACCTGGACATAGCATCCGCATTACTGTGATCAGCAAATTGTCTGTACTCAATGTCATACATATATGCTGAAAAAAATCAAAGCCCATCTCTGCATTCAGGCTGAAGATAATGTCGGAACTTCGGAATTTGGATGGGGGATTGCTGTCAGGGGCTTATGGTCAGTATGATGGTAAACTTACTGTCATGTTTGTAACCTCTCGTAAATGTAACCTTCATGTAACAACACTATATACTGTATACACCTGAGAAATGCACACCTTGACCACAGGGGGTAAACTTGTGGTCATCCAGGTAAATAAAGGGAGGTCCCATGCAGGGTCATCACTTCTTGATCCTGTGAATAAAGGTACAGGTCACAGAGTGACCTTGTCTCCAGTATGTGCCTCATGTTGATTTGCTGTAGTGTGTAAGGACACAACATTTGGCGACGAGAAACGGGAATCAATGACTCAAGAGATTGGCCACCGGTAGCACGGAGGAACGGTACTGTGTTGGTGAGGTCTGGGATGATTTCGTTGAGAGGCTCCAGCAGAGCTTTGTCACGAAGGACTGGCTGGGAGCGGCAGTGGCTGACAAGCGAAGGGCACATCTACTGACCAGCTGTGGACCCAAGACGTACGTGCTGATGAAAGACCTGCTCGCACCCGAGAAGCCGGCGGACAAGACATTCGAGGAGCTCAGCAAACTGATTGGTGAGCACCTCAAACCGGCAAGTAATATACACATGGCCCGACACCGATTCTATACACACTGACGTCGGGAAGGGCAGAGCATACCGGACTTCGTTGCGGACCTTCGGCGCTTGGCCAGCCTCGGTAAGTTCACAGACGCCTGCAGGGAGGAGATGTTACGGGATTTCTTCATTGAGGGCATTGGTCATGCCGGGATTTTTAGGAAGCTAATTGAGACCAAGGACTTGACCTTGGAAGCAGCGGCATTGATGGATCATACCTTCATGGCGGGGGAGAAGGAAACCAAGATCATATACGCACGCAACTCTGCTCCCAATGTGGCGATGGAGCAGGGAGTTAACATTGTAAATGTGACTCAGAACCCCGCAGGCAGGCAAGGGCAGTTCGACACCAACCAGGCAGTAACAGACTCTAGGGTTGGCCCGCAACAGAGACAATGGCAGGTTGAATGGACATTTACACCATCACAAGGGACAATACGTTTCGAGATGGAACCATTGACACCCACAAAACAGAGTGCTCAAGAGTAATCAAAGAGACAATCAGAGAGGAATGCCTGGTAACAGCTCTTTTGTTCACAACAATCTCAGCTTATGCTGGAGGTGCGGGGGCAAACATGCAGCGAAGACCTGCCGGTTTCAACAATTCAGCTGCAGAAATTGTAATTTGAGTGGACATTTAGCCAGGATGTGCAGGAAGCCCGCAGCGAGGCTGGTTTACGAAGTGGATGAACCACAAGATGGGTCTGCCTGGGACACAGCAATGGACGCTGAAGTTCAGCGGGTCCATGTGGCAAACATCCACAGGTCATACACAAAAACACCACCTATGATGATGAGAGTACTATTAAACGGCATCCCGGTATGCATGGAGCTGGACACAGAAGCCAGCCAGTCACTTATGAGTGTCCAACAATTCGAGAAACTGTGGTCACTCAGAGCTAGCAGACCCAAACTAGAACGCATTGACACGCAATTACGGATGTACACCAAAGAGATCATCCCAGTGCTAGGCAGTGCAATGTTGGTGGTCACACATAATGGATCTTAGAAACGGCTGCCACTCTGGATTGTCCCGGGAAATGGTCTTGCGCTTTTGGGGAGGAGCTGGCTAGCCGAGATGAACTGGAAATGGGGAAATGTGCACGCCATTTCATCTGTGGAGCAAAGTCCATGTCAACAGACCGTACAAAAGTTTGAGTCATTATTTCAACCTGGCGTCGGGACTTTCAAAGGCACCAAAGTAAGGATGCGCATCACTCCTGACGCCACACCAATGCACCACAAAGCCAGAGCTGTGCCATATATGATGCAGGAGAAAATTGAGAGTGAGTTGGACAGGTTGCTAAGAGAGGGCATAATTTCGCCCATTGAATTCAGCGACTGGGCAAGCCCCATCGTCCCTGTTCTAAAAATGGATGGCTCGGTCAGGATTTGTGGCGACTACAAGGCCACAATCAACCGAGTGTCCCTTCAGGACCAATACCCGCTTCCGAGAGCAGAGGATCTTTTTGCCACGCTGGCAGGTGGCAAGCTGTTCACTAAGTTGGACCTCACTTCGGCCTACATGACCCAGGAACTGGCCGAAGAATCCAAGCTACTGACCACCATCATCACGCACAAGGGGCTGTTTATTTGCAACAGGTGTCCGTTTGGCCTTCGTTCAGCAGCCGCTATCTTTCAGAGGAACATGGACAGCCTGCTCAAATCCATTCCCGGAACAATCGTATTTCAGGACAACATCCTTATCACGGGTCGAGACACCGAGGAACACCTCCACAACCTGGAGGAGGTGCTACGCCGACTGGACTGGGTAGGCCTGCGACTAAAGAAGTCCAAGTGTGTGTTTTTGGCCCCAGAGGTCGAGTTTTTGAGCAGGAGGGTTGCCGCAGACGGGATCCGACCCACCAAATCCAAAACGGAGGTGATCCGTCGCGTGCCCAGGCCCGGCAACACATCAGAGTTGCGTTCATTTCTGGGACTATTGGACTATTTCGGGAACTTTCTACTGAAGTTAAGTACATTGCTGGAGCCGCTACATGTGCTCCTGCGTAAGTGTTGCGATTGGTTTTGGGGGGACTGTCAGCAACGGGCTTTCAATCGGGCGTGGAACCTGCTTTGTTCTAATAAGTTATTGACCCTGTACGACCCCTGTAAGAAATTGGTTTTGACATGCGATGCATCATCCTATGGGGTTGGGTCCGTGTTGCAGCAGAGTAATGATGAGGGCCAACTCCAACCTGTGGATTATGCCTCCAGGTCGCTCTCCCAAGCAGAAAGGGGGTATGGGATGGTTGAAAAGGGAGCACTCGCATGTGTCTACGCGGTGAAAAAGATGCACCCGTATCTTTTTGGCAGAAGGTTCGAGTTAGAAATGGACCACAAGCCTGTTGTCCGACAGCAAAGCTGTCAATGCCAATGCATCAGCTCGCATACAGCGATGGGCTCTCACGCTGGCTGCATATGATTATAGCATACGGCACCAGCCAGGTACCGAAAATTGCGCTGACGCGCTCAGCAGGCTTCCACTGGCCATCATCGAGGGGGCAGCGGAGCAAAGCGCGGAGATGGTCATGGCTGTCGATGCCTTTGACAGTGCAGGCTCCCCCATCACAGCCCATCAGATCAAAACCTGGACAAACAGAGATCCCCTCCTATCTCTGATTAAGAAATGTGTCCTGACTAGCGATTGGGCGCCCTCACAAGGAGCATGCCCTGAAGAGGTCAGACCATTTCACAGACGGATGGATGAACTCTCCATCCAAGCTGACTGCCTACTATGGGGCAGCCGGGTGGTCATGCCCCAGAGGGGTCGGGAAGCATTCATCAGGGAACTCCACAGCGAGCACCCAGACATCGTGCTTATGAAGGCCATTGCCTGGTCACATGTATGGTGGCCGGGAATTGATGCAAACCTGGAACACTGTGTTCGAAGGTGCACGACATGTGCCCAGCTGGGCAATGCCCCCAGGGAGGCCCCACTCAGCCCGTGGCTCTGGCCCACCAAGCCATGGTCACGTATTCAC
Source organism: Pristiophorus japonicus (assembly GCF_044704955.1). NCBI lineage: Eukaryota > Metazoa > Chordata > Chondrichthyes > Pristiophoridae > Pristiophorus > Pristiophorus japonicus. Next base: position 38,775,028 of record NC_091981.1, on the reverse strand, counting down.
GTAGACTACGCGGACCCGTTCATGGGAAAAATGTTCCTCATTGTTGTTGATGCATACTCGAAATGGATCAAGTGCATCATATTGAATTCGTGCACGACATCCACCACAGTGGAAAGTCTGCGTGCGGTCTTTGCGACCCACGGCTTGCCGGACATCCTAGTTAGCGACAATGGCCCGTGTTTCACTAGCTATGAATTCTGGGAGTTCATATCGGGTAATGGCATCAAATATGTCAGGACAGCGCCGTTCGAGCCGGCTTCCAATGGCCAAGCGGAACATGCGGTCCAAATCATAAAGCAAGGCATGCTCCAGATTCAAGGACCCTCCTTTCAATACCATCTATCGCGCCTCCTGCTGGCCTACAGGTCCCGACAGCACTCGCTCACGGGAGTCCCGCCAATGGAACTACTCATGAAACATACACTAAAAACTCGGCTGTCCTTCATTCATCCAGTCTTGTCAGACATTGTTGATTGAAAGCGTCAGTCCCAAAATGAGTGCCACGACCGTAACTCAAAGGAGAGATGGATAGAAATCGATGACCCTGTATTTGTTCTTAATCATGCTGTGGGGCCCAAGTGGCTCGAGGGTACTGAAATTGGAAAAGAGGGGAATAGGGTCATAGTGGTCAGACTCAACAATGGGCAGATATGCCGCAAGCATCTGGACCAAGTAAAAAAAAGGTTCAGCATGGACACTGAGGAACCTGAGGAAAGTCATGAGATGCTGCCCATACCACTGCCAGTGAACGAGCAACAAGAACCATCAGCAGCATGCACAGTTCCTGCGGTCAGCCCGGATGAGCTGGAATCACCACAGGTAACAAAGACGCATGCCAAGGCTCAACAACCAGAGCCCCAACTGCGGCGCTCCACGAGAGAGCGTCGACCGCCTGAAAGACTCAATCTTTGACCCAAAGACGGTGGGGGGGAGATGATGTCATGTTTGTAACCACACATAAATCTAACCTTCATGTAACAACACTGTACACTGTATACACCTGAGAAATGCACACCTTGACCACAGGGGGTGAACTTGTGGGAGACACTCCTCACCTGGTCATCCAGGTATATAAAGGGAGGTCCCACACAGGGTCATCACTTCTTGGTCCTGTGAATAAAGGTACAGGTCACAGAGTGACCTTGTCTCCAGTATGTGCCTCGTGTTGATTTGCTGTAGTGTGTAAGGACTCAACACTTACGACTATACAAATTATTTGTGGAACTGTTTGACCCCAAAAATTAATGCCAAAGTTTCCCTTTTGATCTGTGCATAATTACACTGTGAGTGCATGAAGCAAAAGCAATTGGTCTCTCCTCCCCATGATATAGTACATGAGAGATCACTGCTCCAACTTCATACGGAGCGACGTCACATGCTAGCTTAATCTCCTAGATATGTTGTGGTGAACTAACATGGTGCTCTCTACCAATTGGTTTTTACACTCCTTGAATGCTGTGTCGCATTCTTCTGACCACTTCCAATGGATCTGTTTTTAACAGCTGATTCAGTGGATGTAACACTGTAGCCAACTTTGGTAGGAACTTCCCATATTAGTTCAAAAGCCCCAAAAATGATCGAAGTTCAGTGACATTCTTGGGAGTGAGTGCATTTCTGTGCATAAGTACTCCATGAGTTTTAAAATAACTCACATTTGGGAGGAGTCATTCGTACTCTGTGCTTCTCTAGCCGCAATTATGGATTTTCCTGTTTGGTGCTGAAATGAGTATCATCTACATAACATATTACCCCTTCAATGCTTTGCAAAATCTGGTTCATCAACCCTTGGAATATGGCGGGGGCGGAAGACACCCCAAATGGTAGCCTATTAAACTGATATGGGCCAAAATGAGTATTTATAGCCAAGCATGACTGCACTCCTCATTTAGTTCAAGTTGTAAGTAGGCATTTGTGAGATCTAACTTTGAGAAGATCTGACCACCTGACAGCGTTGTGAACAAATCTTCTACATTTGGCAATGCATTGGGTAGATTACCCTCTAGAACCTGGTTTACGGTTACTTTATAATCACCACACAACTATTTTTGATTGTATCTGTAAATCAATAAATCATTAAATTAAGTGCCCCCTGATTAAAGGAGGGGCACTAAAACCGACAATTAAACAAATTACACTTTAAACATTAAACGGTCAAATTAAAATTTCCCTGGTGATGATGCACTCCCGGCTCTCAGTTGCCCACCTCTCGCGAAAGGCCGCGAGCATACCGGTGGACACTGCGTGCTCCATCTCCAGGGACACCCTGGCTCTGATATAACCGCGGAAGAGAGTCAGGCAGTCGGGCTGAATGACCCACTCGACCACCCGCTGCCTGGACCGGTTGATGGATAATCACCACACAACCTTACCTTACCATCTGACTTTGGTACAACAACAATGGGTGCAGCCAAATTATGTAGATCTACCTTAGAGATAATTGTAATGACTCAAGAGTCTGGTTGCTGTAAACCCGCTCAGGTGCAACCTGATCCATCTTTATTCCAGCCCGAGAGTGCCTGCGTGACAAAGACACCCAGCTTATATACAGGTGACCAAGCACACATGCCATATGTGTATAGCCCGGTGACCTCTGACCACGGCGCCCTCTGGTGTCTGGTGACCCTCAAGCATTAATACATAATAATTGGCTAGAGTTTCGGTTCGAAAATGGTAGATTTACATTAAAATTACCGTTCTCGCTGTGCTATCATTTTTAGTCCTGTTTTTGGCTTTTCACATCGGTAAAAATCGGCGTTGCATGAGGATTCGCGGCACAAACCACGAATTCCGTCAAATTTAGTCCGGAGCCAATAGTGCCGCGAGAGAGGCCTTTGGCGGGGGGGAAACAAAAATAAATTGCGAAAAACATTCACAAATCATTCACAAAACCCTTACCTACTCGCTGAAAAAGAATTAAAAAATAAAAACTTTAACTTACCTTTTTTGCAGATTTTCATAATTACCACTGCTGGCAGCGCTGCACCCACAGGTTTGACCTGTCACTATTCTGAGCGCAGAATTTGGGTCCCGAGAAAGCCAAAATCGATCACAAACGCAATTTGCGATGTTGTACATTGCCGCTCTTCTCCCCGGCCGTACTTGGAAGTGCTGCCGCAAAAGGGTATCCCGAAGATCCCGCCTACCGGGTTTTCGCTGCAGAGGGTCAAATCGTAGCGAAAACCCGGTCGCAAAGTTGTCAAAATTCTAACCCAAAGTTCTCAGTTTCTCGTCTTTGAGTTCTTGCTCAACTTTATCCTTGAGGGTGTATGGTACGGGATGTGGCTTGCAGTAAACTGGTCTAGCGTCCTTTTGCACTCTGACACTCGCCTTGTAGCCTTGGATTGGACTGCCTGTTTCGCAGAACACCTTCAGATACTGCTTGATGACATCATTCTTCGATGCAAATGTCGTTTCAACACAAAAACCCTCATTCCAATACAGCTTCAGTGATCCCAACCAATCTCGACCTATTAAGGCAGACCTGTCTCCTGACACTAATAAGAGAGACAAGCTCTGAAACTGATCCTTGTATTTCACCGGTACAGTGATATGTCCAACCATAGAGATTTGCTGTCCTGAGTAGCCTCGCAGCTCTATCTTCGACTTCTCCAGTGGAAAATCACTCAACTTGTTGAGATAGAGCGATTCCGATACTACGCTCATGGATGCACTAGTCTTCAATTTCCATGGGTATCCTGGTTCCTGCAATGTCTACTTGGATGAAGATATTTTGCGAATCGTTGTTGTATAACCTCATGCTCCTGATGATGTGTATCTCCAGAACCTTCCCGTAATGAGACAGGATTAATAAACAATCTCCTAGTAAAGGATCCCCTTGGAATTAGTGATCATAGCATGATTGAATTTCAAATACAGATGGAGGGCGAGAAAGTTGGATCACTAACCAGTGTACTAAACTTAAATAAAGGAGACTATGAAGGTATGAGGGCAGAGTTGGCTAAAGTAGACTGGGAAAATAGATTACCGTGCAGGACGGTTGATGAACAGTGGTGTACATTTAAGGAGATATTTCACAATTCTCAAGAAAAATATATTCCACTGAGGAGGAAAGGGTGTAAGAGAAAAGATAACCATCCGTGGCGAACTAAAGAAATAAAGGATGGTATCCAATTAAAAACAAGGGCATACAAAGCGGCCAAAATAGTGGGAGGACAGAAGATTGGGAAGCTTTTAAAAGCCAGCAAAGAATGACTAAAAAAAATGATTAAGTAAGGGGAGATAGACTATGAAAGTAAACTAGCACGAAATATAAAAACAGATAGCAAGAGTTTCTATAGGTATATAAAAAGGAAAAGAGTGGCAAAAGTAAATATTGGTTCCTTAGAGGCCGAGACCGGGGAATTAGTGATGGGGAACATGGAGATGGCAGAACCTCTGAACAAATATTTTGTACGGTAGAGGACACGAACAATATTCCAACAGTGGATAGTCAAGGGGCTATCGGTTGGGAGGAACTTAACACAATCACAATCACTAAGGAGGTGGTACTCAGTAAGATAATGGGACTAAAAACAGATAAATCCCCTGGACCTGATGGCTTGCATCCTAGGGTCTTAAGTGAAGTAGCGGCAGGGATTGTGGATGCATTGGTTGTAATTTACCAAAATTCCCTGGATTCTGGGGAGGTCCCAGCAGATTGGAAAACTGCAAATGTAACGCCCCTATTTAAAAAAGGAGGCAGACAAAAAGCAGGAAACTATAGACCAGTTAGCCTAACATCTGTGATTGGGAAAATGTTGGAGTCCGTTATTAAAGAAGCAGTAGCAGGACATTTGGATAAGCAAAATTTGGTCAGGCAGAGTCAGCATGGATTTATGAAGGGGAAGTCATGTTTGACAAATTTGTTGGAATTCTTTGCGGATATAACGAACAGGGTGGATAAAGGGGAACCAGTGGATGTGGTGTATTTGGACTTCCAGAAGGCATTTGACAAGGTGCCACATGAAAGGTTACTGCACAAGATAAAAGCTCATGGGGTTCGGGGTAATATATTAGCATGGATAGAGGATTGGCTAACTAACAGAAAACAGAGAGTCAGGATAAATGGTTCATTCTCTGGTTGGCAATCAGTAACTAGTGGGGTGCCACAGGGATCAGTGCTGGGATACCAACTATTTACAGTCTATATTAACGACTTGGAAGAAGGGACTGAGTGTAACATAGCCAAGTTTCCTGATGATACAAAGATGGGAGGAAAAGCAATGTGTGAGGACACAAAAAATCTGCAAAAGGACATAGACAGGCTAAGTGAGTGGGCAAAAATTTGGCAGATGGAGCATAACGTTGGAAAATGTGAGGTCATGCACTTTGGCAGAAAAAAAATCAAAGAGCAAGTTATTACTTAAATGGAGAAAGATTGCAAAGTGCTGCAGTACAGTGGGACCTGGGGGTACTTGTGCATGAAACACAAAAGGATAGTATGCAGGTACAACAAGTGATCAGGAAGGCCAATTGAATCTTGGCCATTATTGCAAAGGGGATGGAGTACAAAAGCAGGGAAGTCTTGCTACAGCTATACAGGGTATTGGTGAGGCCACACCTGGAATACTGTGTGCAGTTTTGGTCTCCAAATTTATGAAAGGATATACTTGCTTTGGAGGCAGTTCAGAGAAGGTTCAATAGGTTGATTCTGGAGATGAGGGGGTTGACTTATGAGGAAAGGTTGAGTAAGTTGGGCCTCTACTCATTGGAATTCAGAAGAATGAGAGGTGATCTTATCGAAACGTATAAAATTATGAGGGGGCTTGACAAGCTGGATGCAGAGAGGATGTTTCCACTGATGGGGGAGACTAGAACTAGAGGGCATGATCTTAGAATAAGAGGCTGCCCATTTAAAACTGAGACGAGGAGAAATTTCTTCTCTGAGAGGGTTGTAAATCTGTGGAATTCGCTGCCTCAAAGAGCTGTAGAAGCTGGGACATTGAATAAATGTAAGACAGAAATAGACAGTTTCTTAAACGATAAGAGAATAAGTGGTTATGGGGAGTGGGCAGGGAAGTGGAGCTAAGTCCATGATCAGAATAGCCATGATCTTACTGAATAGTGGAGCAGGCTTGAGGGGCCATATGACCTAGGTCCTGCTCCTATTTCTTATGTTCTTATGTCCTGTTGCTTCTCTTCAATGCAATATAGTCTCTGGTGATTGCTACTTTTAGCATTGAACATCGGTTTACTCTTCAGTCGCAGGCCTTCACAAGAAGCCTAGTTTTCTTGCAGAAGAAACACTCTGCCTTCACATATGGCCAACTTTGGACAAGGTGTTGTCCCATACACCGATAGCACGACTTCAATGCCCTTTTACCATGGCCAGTTGCTGAGGCCTTGGGCCCCAACTGCCTTTTACTTTTAACCTGTAGGCGATTCACCTCGATTGGCTGACGGCTGGAAATTCTCGGGAGTATTGATTGGCCACATCCATTGACATAGCAGTCTGACAAACTAAATCAAAAGTCAAGTTAGGGGTTGTCAAAAACTTTTTTTTGATTGTTTCATTTTTTATCCCACAAAGTGGTCACGCAATGCTCTGTCCTGAAAGTTTCCGAAATGACAGGGAATAGATAGTTTTTTAAAGTTACAATGTAACTTAGAAACATAGAAACATAGAAAATAGGTGCAGGAGTAAGCCATTCGGCCCTTCGAGCCTGCAATTCAATGAGTTCATGGCTGAACATGCAACTTCAGTACCCCCTTCCTGCTTTCTCGCCATACCCCTTGATTCTCCCTAGTAGTAAGGACTTCATCGAACTCCTTTTTGAATATATTTAGTGAATTGGCCTCAACAACTTTCTGTGGTAGAGAATTCCACAGGTTCACCACTCTCTGGGTAAAGAAGTTTCTCCTCATCTCGTTCCTAAATGGCTTACCCCTTATCCTTAGACTGTGACCCCTGGTTCTGGACTTCCCCAACATTGGGAACATTCTTCCTGCATCTAACCTGTCTAAACCCATCAGAATTTTAAACGTTTCTATGAGGTCCCCTCTCATTCTTCTGAACTCAAGTGAATACAAGCCCAGTTGATCCAGTCTTTCTTGATAGGTCAGTCCCACCATCCCGGGAATCAATATGGTGAACCTTCGCTGCACTCCCTCAATAGCAAGAATGTCCTTCCTCAAGTTAGGAGACCAAAACTGTATACAATTCTCCAGGTGTGGCCTCACCAAGGCCCTGTACAACTGTAGCAACATCTGCCTGCCCCTGTACTCAAATCCCCTCGCTATGAAGGCCAACATGCCATTTGCTTTCTTAACTGCCTGCTGTACCTGCATGCCAAACTTCAATGACTGATGTACCATGACATCCAGGTCTCGTTGCACCTCCCCTTTTCCTAATCTGTCACCATTCAGATAATAGTCTGTCTCTCTGTTTTTAACCACCAAAGTGGATAACCTCACATTTATCCATATTATACTTCATCTGCCATGCATTTGCACACTCACCTAACCTATCCAAGTCACTCTGCAGCCTCATAGCATCCTCCTCGCAGCTCACACTGCCACCCAACTTAGTGTCATTCGCAAATTTGGAGATACTACATTTAATTCCCTCGTCTAAATCATTAATGTACAGTGTAAACAGCTGGGGCCTCAGCACAGAACCTTGCGGTACCCCACTAGTCACTGCCTGCCATTCTGAAAAGTACCCATTTACTCCTACTCTTTGCTTCCTGTCTGACAACCAGTTCTCAATCCATGTCAGCACACTACCCCAATCCCATGTGCTTTAACTTTGCACATTAATCTCTTGTGTGGGACCTTGTCGAAAGCCTTCTGAAAGTCCAAATACACCACATCAACTGGTTCTCCCTTGTCCACTCTACTGGAAACATCCTCAAAAAATTCCAGAAGATTTGTCAAGCATGATTTCGCTTTCACAAATCCATGCTGACTTGGACCTATCATGTCACCTCTTTCCAAATGCGCTGCTATGACATCCTTAATAATTGATTCCATCATTTTACCCACTACTGAGGTCAGGCTGACCGGTCTATAATTCCCTGTTTTCTTTCTCCCTCCTTTTTTAAAAAGTGGGGTTATATTGGCTACCCTCCACTCCATAGGAACTGATCCAGAGTTAATGGAATGTTGGAAAATGACTGTCAATGCATCCGCTATTTCCAAGGCCACCTTCTTAAGTACTCTGGGATGCAGTCCATCAGGCCCTGGGGATTTATCGGCCTTCAATCCCATCAATTTCCCGACTAATAAGGATTTCCCTCAGTTCCTCCTCCTTACTCGACCCTCTGACCCCTTTTATATCCGGAAGGTTGTTTGTGTCCTCCTTAGTGACTACCGAACCAAAGTACTTGTTCAATTGGTCTGCCATTTCTTTGTTCCCCATTATGACTTCCCCTGATTCTGACTGCAGGGGACCTACGTTTGTCTTTACTAACCTTTTTCTCTTTACATATCTATAGAAACTTTTGTAATCCGTCTTAATGTTCCCTGCAAGCTTCTTCTCGTACTCCATTTGCCCTGTACTCACTGATACCCTCATCACTTGATTGAACTCGTATTCCAAAACGATAACTTGCAACAATTTCCAGGGGCTCAGGACTGTCGTGCTATTAGAATCTCCGTAAGTGATGTGTCCTTTGGCTTGATGGGAACAATCACATTTTTCAAGGTTTCGTACTCCTCAGAGCCGGCTTTAGTCAGGAAAATAGTCTTTTTCTTTTTAACTCCACCCGGTACCATTTTCATCATCGGGGACTTCAATGATAACATTCGCGGTGAAAATTATTTTTAGCCGCTCCACATATGCTCCGAAAGTCTCTTGGTCGTGATGGAACTCACCCAAATGACCTATTATTGCCATAGTTATGGCCATCTGGACTCTGGAAATTCAGCCAAGTGTGCTTCTAATGTGCCTTGGATGTTTAGCTATTCTGCAAAACAAAGAATCTCTCAAAGTCGCTCTGTTAGTTGACTGGAACATTCACCAACAAAAATTTCAGCTAGTGTATCCAAAAATCCAAATATGATATATTCTTTGTAACATCACCAACAACCACATCACACACGATGGCTTCAATACATCATGTGACTTTTATTGTATTTACAGCAGTGTTGCATTACCATGGTAGTCCATTAGGTGGAGCTCTACATTACAGAGGCCATTTGGCAATATCACGCCACTCCCTCATCGTCACCCTCTATAGATGTACCCCATTCATTCCTAACACTCATTCCATCACTCTGACTCAAAGTTCTCTTGTTTCCCTCCTTGAAGAAAAAGAGAGCACAGAACAGGGAGAGGCTGAGAACCGGAGGTGGACCTCCAATCACCACTGCATTGACGCCATCAGAGGAGGAGGCACTCGACATGAGCAGAGTTGCAGAGCTGCTGGTGGTGGGAGATGGAGTGAGGGGACCTACCAGAAACCTGTTGAGTGAACTAAATATTATGGCATACAGCCATCACTCATGGTGACATGTCAGCAGCCAGTGAAATATGAACAGTTCTAATTCATGTCTTTACTCTCCCACAGGTCCATCAAGTGCCTCCACAACTGTCCAGCCAAAGGAGGAAGATGACTCCTCAGAGGAAGCTGCAGTCTTTGAGGTTGCACCATCACACAACCCATGCTCACCCGGCACCAGCGCAGATACTCACACGTCGGTGGGTCCTGTGAGAGAAAGAGTAGTGTTGTCACCTGGTGTGCTACACATCACAAATGAGCAAGAGCACATTGTAGAGAAAGAGACAGCAATAGAGAGTCCTCATCAGAGGGCTCAGGACACTCCAAGCTCTGCTCAGCGGCATGCAGATGCTGAACCTCAGGAGGCCGTTGACAAAGAGGCTGATCTTGGAAGAGCAGCAACAAATGCACAAGGCTCTGGCAGCTTTTCCAGCCATGATGTGCATGATTGTAGGGAAAATGGAAGATTCCATCTCCAACATGAGCAGCACCATGTCGCAGGCGATGGTGAAAATGTGTTCTTCCATAGAAAGGATGGCCACCTATATGGAACACCAAATGTGCCAGTCAAATGCGTCTATGCTTGCTGTGAATAACAACTTGCAGAGTTTGATTGCAGTCATATCTAGGAGGGATACCAACCTAGACTTGGGCATTCATCACCCCACTGATCTGCAGTAAGGTGCTCTCCAGCTCCTTGCTAGCAGGGAAGTGCAGGTTGCCCATGAGATGGATGATGGTAAGAGGGGACATGGAAGTGGGGGCTCTACTCAAAGCACTCCCACTCCTCCTTTGTTGCCTCTCCCTCAGTCAAAGCCACATATGCTGCCTCAGATCCTGATGGCTGAGTCTGTTCCTGCACAGCTGCAAGAGGAGCAGTCTTTGGCAGGGCCCTCACAAGCACCAAAACCCAGAGGACATCCACCACAAGTGTCTAAGTAGTCAGAGCAGGAAAGTGAACAGCCGCCTTCTACCTCTGCTGAAGTCACAGGAGATGCTCATTGTAGAAGCACTGGGAAAATAAAAATGACACCATTGTAGACATACAACGGTATGCACATTGGATGTTTTCTAGGATGTTACAATGTTAACGTTCAGTTCTATTTATAACCCACATGAATGTATTTCTTTGCACCACTTTCATGTCTGGGAAATAGCATTGTCAGTTGGAGTGAATGGTAAGACATTACTTAACCTTGAACAATGGATGTGTGTGTGCCAGGAATGGTTTGGTTATTTTAGGACTGCTTCGTGGTGCTGGGGGGTGGGGGTGGAAGCTGGTTCAGTACCTGGGTGCCATATGGGTGCACTGGTGCAACTTAACTAAATTGTGCCATTATGAGCCCATCCCATGGCTCCCGGGGAGCAATGTGCACCGCTGCTGGTGCCATCTCCACCTCAGATTCCTCTTCCTTCTCCTCGTGTTCCACCTGCTCCTCCTCCGAAGAGGCTCCGTGCTATGTGCCTTGCTCCTCCTGCAGCGGTATCTTGTGCAGTGTGCAGCATACGACAATCATTCTGTAGACCCTGGCTGGTGCCCACTGAAGGACTCCTCCAGATCTGTCAAGACATTTGAAGCACATCTTCAGCATCCAGATTGCTTACTGCATTACACATTTGGTCGTCATGTAGCTTTCATTGTAGCACTCTTCGGTCTCATTGCTTGGCTTCCTCAAGGGTATCATCAGCCATGTCTTTGGAGGAAAGCCCTTGTCTCCAAGCAGCCAGCCGGTAAGTCTGGTCAGAGGTGCGAAGAGCTGGGGGAGGGTGGACTGGGGCAGGACAAAAGAGTCATGACAACTCCCTGGGAATATGACACACATGCATGATGATCTTTTTGTGGTTGCAGACAAGCTGCACATTGAGGGAGTGGAAGCTCTTATGGTTCATGGACACTCCTGGGTGAACTGGGGGCACCTTGATGGGCACATGTGTGCAGTCGATGACACCCTACACCTGTAGGAAGATAGACAGAGCCGCAAAGCCGAGCACCCACTCAGTCTGACTGGCTTTATGAGTGGAAAAGTGTACATAAGTGCCTGACTTGTGAAACATGGCATCAGTCACCTGGGGGATGCACTTGTGGGCAGCCAACTGCGAGATGCTGCAAATGTCTGCTGCAGATCCCTGGAAGGAGCCTGAGGCGAAGAAGTTGAGGGCGATGGTGACTTTGACAGCCAATGACAAGGCCTGTCCACCATGTCCACTCGGCAGCAGGTCTTCTTCCAGCAAGCTACAAATAGCTGACACAACCTGACATGATAGCCTGGTCCTCCGGCGAGGTGCACCCTTGTGCTCATCCCCTCCTGTGGAGCACCAGGTCAGCGAGGAGAAGGCTGCTGCTCTTGCTGGTGTTGTTGCTGCTGCTGCTGCTTGTGTGGCTGGTGTTGTTGGTGCTGAGGCTCACCTTTTTCTGAATCTGAGTTCCCAGCTAAAACAGCATAAGTGCCACCAATGCTGATTTGATGGATGCCAGGTAAAGTGGAGATCAGAGGCACAATCCTCCAATGTAATGAGAGTGACTTGCAATGTGGTAAGAGTGGCTTCCAAGATTGCAGAAATCAATTACAGATTTTTGAAAGCAGATTCTCCACACAAGTGCTATCAGCAAGAGCCTTTCCCTTACACAAGGAAACAGGTGTAAGGTATGAGTATTTATGTGATTATTTCAACTGTCACTTGTTCAACTCTCACAATGACCACTGAGCTCTAGCCTTGCTTTGATAGGCGAATTTCAAGAAGCTCGTAAATCAGTAAAAGCTGAATCCTCATGTTAAAAATATCTTAATAGTCTGTTAACAAGCTCTGAAATACTTGAATGAGGTTGCCCGCCTCTCCCAAGCAGGTCTTAGGCGTGCTGAAAAATGCACTGAATTAAAGGTGGTATTTGGCGGATGAAGGCGGGTTCTCGATGCGCTGTTATTTTCAGTGCTTTTAACAGCACCCGCTCACAACCCTACACATTCCTTGAAGTAAAAATTCGGCCACTTATCTCCCACCCCACCACCACCTCTCCATAGAATATACAGGGAACACAATTCATGGGATTGAGGTGGTCCTCCTCTTACTTTAGCGAGAAACTGTGTATCAGAAGAGTTCACTTAATCAAGGAGGCAATAAGGCAGCTGTACCAACTACTGCATGAAGAACTGCAGCAACATTCATCTGGCCACACAGCCTGAAGTTCATGGTCGGGAGCATCAAGGACTCCTAAATGACCGATGGAAGAGGCATTAGAGCACAAATGATCAATGAAATATCCTCTTACGTTTAACAGTCTACCTTTTTCACCACTACCATAGTTCTTCTTTCCCACACCCACCCCTCCCCCGCTATCTTCAAATAAAGGACATAATCTTTAATTCCATTTTAGAACATCACAATGCATTAGACATCTTTGGTCCAATATATTGAAGTATATCTATGACTCTGCAGCTGCAAAAAGACAGCAAGCTTGAATTATGGCACAGACATGTAACAGGCACAGCATGCTACTTTTAACTGCCTGTTTTTTGAGCATGTTTGGCACCCGAAGTATATACAGGGTAGTTGAATTGTGGCTGAAAATGTGTTGCCAATTCTGTTGAACGTGTAACTTGCCTGTCTTCATTAAATGATTAGTAAACATGTTGATCATGTTATTTCAGGGAAATCCAGGCACAAAGGGATTTCTAGGTTATCCAGGAGACGAAGGAAGACCAGTAAGTTGGTACTCTAACATTTTTATTGCAAAAGAAATTTCCAGGCAGAGAAGTGGAGGTGCTTTAAATTGGCTCTGAGCTCTGCAGTCAATTTGAGACTTTGAACCCATGTACAGAAGCACAGCAAAAAAGCCAATGTAGAGCCATCACAGCATTACATATATTGAAAACACATCTTTGGTTGAAAACTGTTAACAGCTTTAAAGGTAGACTCCATGATACCTCCAAGGCCTGTTTGTACGTGCTAACTCTGAAATCATTTCGCAAGTAAAGAGTTGTAGACACTGGAGTAAATTTGGAGAAGTGTTCTCCTGCTTATCTGCCGTATCTGTGGAATAGCTGTGGAAACCCTGGAAAAGCAGTGAGCTTGTGGGAGAATACCCATAGAAATTTATCCCCCCAATAACAAATCAACACATAATTGAAACATGACAGCAAGGAGAAATTGGCTAGCACAGCAAGACTCCATCCCTTGTTTAAATTGCAATTGCTGTCACCTGGACATCAAACACCAGAAGGCCCAGAAAGGTGAGTGAATCAATTTTTTTTTATGTGGCTTGTGGGCCAAGCGACAAAGGAGTGCTCCTCTGGGCCCCACAAGAAAACCTTGGGCCTCCCCTCGTCCAACCCCACCGCAATGCCCTCCTAATTTCCCTTTCAACCACTTAACCTGAATGCCAGGAACCGTTCCTTCTGCCCGAGAATTGTCTGAATATTTTCGAAACTTGGAAACAAAGACAACACAAATGATTAATCTTATGAAAAATCTTATCTCAATGTTTATCCAGCTCTATCGAATTTCACTAAGTGCTTGGAAAATCTGACACTTTTATCATTTATTATGAATTATCTTAGCAACATGCACAACATCAATTTATATCCAAACAGGAAGATGACTGGTTCTAAAATTTATTCCTTGGTGAGAGTACTATTTTGTACATAATTCAACAAAACACAGCTGTTTTATGAATGTTATAGGCAATAAACCATTAGGGTCAAACTACAAGACATATTCTTGTCTGAAAGCCAACTGAGTATTTTTGTACCTAATATAAAATACTCAAATTGTATTATGAAGTGAAATCACCCACCTCTCCCCACCCCCAAAACCAGTGAACTCTTGACAGTATGTAGACTTCAGAGTAGGTCCATGGCTGTGTGAATTGCACACACACACTGGAAATGCTGGTCTCCTCTAAAACTCAGAGCTCTCATTTCACATGTATAGGCACATGCATGGGTTGGTATAATTGGAATACTAAGAAAGACTTGCATTTATATAGCACCTTTCACGACCACCGGACATTTCAAAGCGATTTACAGCCAATGAAGTACATTTTTTTAAGTGTAGTCACTGCTGTAATTTGGGAAACACAGCAGCCAATTTGAGCATAGCAACCTCTCACAAACAGCAATGTGGTAATGACCAGATAATCTGTTTTTGTTATGTTGATAAATATTGGCCAGGATACCAGGGATAACTCCCCTGCTCTTCTTCGAAATAGTGCCATGGGATCTTTTACATCCACCTGAGAGAGCAGACGGGGCCTCAGTTTAATGTCTCATCTGAAAGACGGCACCTCCGACAGTGCAGGACTCCCTCAGTACTGCACTGGAGTGTCAGCCTAGATTTATATGCCCAAGTCCCTGAAGTGGGACTTGAATCCACAACCTTCTGACTCAGAGGCAAGTGGGCTACCCACTGAGCCACAGCTAACACAAAATCTGTTCCCTAAAATGGCATTATCATTACAATTCATTTTTATTGTTAAAATGCATCCAATAATGATATACTAAATGAATTAGCTACTGTTTAAGATAAATTATTATGTAATTGTGGCACAAGCAGCGTATTCATTGATGAACTGGGAAATACAGAAATGTTCCTACTTATTCACTCCTTACTGCTCAGCCTTGATTGGATGAATGAAAAATGGCAACTGATCTGGTTCATTTAGATTTGATATTTCATTTACATTTATCTATATGTTACTCTGCACTGACATAATCGCTCACATATTGGCATCTTTTTGCAGCTTTCGAGCAGTACTTTAGTGTATTGCAATTAAAAAAGGACATCGCTATATGTAACAGAAAAATGCTCTGATTGGATCCTGTTGATCACATGACCTGATTACTGACTGGTGTCCTTGGAGGATAAGACACACCCAGCAGTTTCTCTGGAATGTGTAATTAGAACCACCCAGCCCAAGTTCTCAGTGACTTTGCAAAGTGTAATTCGAGCCATTCTGACTGCTGACTTCAGACAGGAGAGAGCTCTGCCCGCCCCGCCCAAGTTCCTGCCCCATCCCCAGCCCAAGTTCCAGAATTCCCCTACCCCCCTCCAGCCCAAGTTCCTGATCCCCCAGCCCATGCCCATGTTCCTGCCCTATCCCAGCCCAAGACCCTGACCTTACCCCCTGCCACCCCCCTCACACCATAGATGGGGCATTGTGTATGGGTCATGGATTGTTAACAGGTTTATTGGGTATGAAGTGAATAGTGACAGTGTTGTGACTTCTGTATTTCAACCACTCTAATGATGACCCTTGTAACTCTCTCTATCTCTCCCCCGCAGTCTCTCTCTCTTTCTCCCCAGTCTCTTTCTCTCTCTCCCCAATCTCTCTCTCTCCCCCAGTCTCTCTCTCTCACTCTTCCCCCAGTCTCTCTCTCTCTCTCTCTCTTCCCCCCAGTCGCTCTCCCCCCCTCCAGTTGCTCTCCCCCCGTCCAGTCTCTCTCCCCTCCCCTCCAGTCTCTCTCCCCCCACCAGTCTCTCTCTTTCCCCCCCGTCTCTCTCTTTCCCCCCGTCTCTCTCTTTCCCCCCCCGTCTCTCTTTCCCCCCACCCATCTCTCTCTTTCCCCCCCCATCTCTCTCTTCCCACCCCCCCCCGTCTCTCTCTTCCCCCCCGTCTATCTCTTTCCCCCCTCCCGTCTCTCTCACCCCCCATCTCTCTCCCCCCCCCCCGTCTCTCTCTCTTTCTCCAACTCCAGTCTCTTTCTCACCCCCTCAGTCTCAATCTAGCTCTCTCTCCCCAGTCTCCCTCTCCCTCCCCCCAGTCTCTCTCTCTCCCTCCCCCTAGTCTCTCTCTCCCTCCACCCAGTCTCTCTCTTCTCTCCCTCCCCCCAGTCTCTCTCTCTCTCTCTCCCTCCCCCCAGTCTCTCTCTTTCCCCCCCCGTCTCTCTTTCCCCCCCCGTCTCTCTCTTTCCCCCCCGTCTCTCTCTTTCCACCCCCGTCTCTCTCTCTTTCCACCCCCGTCTCTCTCTCTTTCCCCCCCCGTCTCTCTCTCTCCCCCCCCGTCTCTCTCTTTCCCCCCCAAAGTTTCTCTCTCTCTCCCCAAGTCCCTCTCTCTCCCCCAGTCTCTCTCTCACTCCCTCCCTCCCAGTCTCTCACTCTTCCTTCCCCACCCCTCCCCAAGTCTCTCTCACTTCCTTCCCCCAAGTCTCTCTCACTTCCTTCCCCCCAGTCTCTCTCACTTCCTTCCCCCCAGTCTCTCTCTCTCTTTTCCCCCTCCAAGTCTCTCTCTCTCCCCACTGCCCTAGTCTCTGCCCCCTGCCCCCTGCCCCCCGCCCCCCCCCGCCTGCCACAATGTTTTCTCTCCCACAGACGGCCGTGAAAATGTTCGTGTAGATAATCGCAGCAATATGCTAGGCAAAAGTCCTGAAGATAATCCAAAAGCTGGAAGCATCTCCAGTGGCAATGAGCTCCATGTGGTTCGCTCCCACTTCTGGTTACCTTGTACATCGCACTGCCCATGTGTACCGAATCGAGGACCCATGTGCAAAAAGTGAATGGAGTCCAATGCACGCATACGCAGAAGGTCACACAAAAAACTGTTACACTTTTTTAATCAGAGTAATTATTTGCAATAAAATTTCACTTCCACACACCAGATAGTAGCCAGGCCTAGGATTTCTTCCCTAAAACCACATTATCATTACAATTTATTTGCACTGTTAAAAATGTATCCAATAATGATACGGAGCATAAATAAAGATAAATATTATCTGCAAACAAAAGTTACATTTAAGAAATAAACCAACATATAAAATGGTCACCTACAAATCTAAAGGTACTAAATAAGTACCTTAGCTTTGATATATGCTGATCACTTCAGCCTTCAAAAGCCACCATTATTTATGTTTATTGGTATATTCACTCTAAAATAGCAAGAAGATTTCCTGCATGTTTTTCTCCCATTTCCATAGATTCTTGTTGCTCTTGACTGTCATGTCTTCTTCAATCTTGTAATTGTTTTATTTCGCAGTTGGCCATTGAGAATATATTTATTAATAAAGAACAGTTCTGAACAACATTACTTTGAAATTTTTATGAAATTAAATTGTGGGAATTACTTTTAACTATTTATTAAGGAAACAAATGACAGTGTGAATAAAATCTTAAACATTTTACAAGATTTATTGCAAGTTTAACAATACTAGTCATTTGAAATATCCAAGTGAATTTTTAAAATTATTTTTAGGGTGCGAGGGGCCCACTCGGTACAAATGGAACTCGAGGTATTGAAGGATGTGCTGGTCCCAGAGGTCCCAAGGCAAGAATTTCCCCTTTGTGAACCATAGACCATAAATATATCTCAAATATTTTTATTTTTACAGTTACAATTTGATTAATCAGAATCTCTTTTCAGGGAAAAGCAGGGTATCCAGGAGAGAAGGTAAATATGAAATGCTTATTCTAAATTAAAATGTGCTTATCATGTAATTATTCAGCAAAAACAGAATATTTTGTTCAGCCTGACATTCCTAATTGTACCGGTGTATTAAAACTGTAGCATTGCTATTGTAACAGGGTACTGATGGGGACCATGGTATCGATGGACTAATTGGAGAGCAGGTAATAATTTTCTGAATTCGATTTTCACAAAAAGATTATTTATAAATACGTTATAAGTATTAATAGAATATTGTGTTCTTATAGGGAGACTATGGAATTCCTGGATCTCCCGGTGAAAAAGGAAACTCTGGAAATCCGGTATTGTCACCTTCTAACAATCAGATTAAAGCACTCCTACCCACAAATATTTATTTGCTGCCCCTTATGAGAACTTTTTCCATCAAATATAACTTATGGTTAATGAATATTGGTTCGTAGGCCGCTGTGTACTATGTTTTTGATACCAGAAATATTGTGGGGGGCAGGAGGGAAATCAAGAGAAAACACATGATTATGACAATGTTTCATCAACAAAAATGTAAAATGATAAATCTGTTCAGAGATGTAAATTTGCAGTAATCATCATCATAGACAGCTTTACTTCGGTGACTGATGAACTCATTTTAAACTGCATTACTCAAAGTAAAGTATAAAGTCAGCCTACAGGTGCCACTGTGTTTACAAATCCTTCCTCTATCTTTCAAGTTTAGAAACGCATGGGAGTAGGATATTTATTACCAAGCAAATTATAATTACCATCCAGTAAAATAATTCTCCTAATGCCAATGTTAAAGTACTAATGCTTGCACTTATATATGCTAGATAATGTTGTAATATCTCCAAGCATATTACACTGAATAACTTTAAAGTATGACATGAATTACAAGTTAATCTCTTTTTGGTGGTATTAGTTAAAGCAGGAATGCTGGCCAACATAACCTAAATAGGGAGGTCACTTGTTACTTGGAGGATGAGAGTCTAGGTAGGATGGAGGAACAAAGAGATCTCAGAGTACAAATACACAAATCACTGAAAGTTGCGACACAGGTTAGCAAGGCCATAAAAATGCAAACCAAGCACTAGGGTTTATTTCTAGATTATAGATTGAAAAGTCGGGAAGTTATGTTAAACCTGTTTCAAGCCTTGGTTAGACCACAATTAGAGTACTGCGAACAGTTCTGGTCACCGTATTATAAAAAGAATACAGAAGCACTGGAGAGGGTGCAGAGCAGATTTACAAGGCTGATACCAGAAATGTGAGGGTATACATATCAGGAAAGGATGAATAAACAAAAAAGCTGGCTGCGGGCTGACCTAACAGTGGTCTTTAAAATTATGAAAGGTTTTGATAGAGTGGATACAAAGAGAATCTTTCCACTTGTGGGGAAGAGCATAATTAGAGGCCATCAATATAAGATAGTCACCAAAAAATCCAATAGGGAATTCAGAAGATGCTTCTTTACCCAAAGAGTGGTGAGAATATGGAACTTGCTAAGTATAGATGTATTTAAGTCTAGACAAGCACATGAGAGAGAAGGGAATAGAGGGTTATGCGGATAGATTTAGATGAGGAAAGATGGGAGGAGGCTCGACTGGAGCATAAACGCAGGCATGGACTGGATGGGCCGAATGGCCAGTTTCTGTGCCATATATCCTATGTAATCCTATGTAAATAGCAGCCAACAATCAGTTAGAAGGGGAAGTTTCTGTCTGACCAGCCTGTTTTTTTTTTTGTTGATGATGAGATATCCCAAGTGGATTACGGAAAGCATGATGTACCTGGAATTCTAATAAAATGTTGCAAGGTTTTTCATGAAACTCTGCTATTTAACCTTAAAGCAGTGAGATTCAAAGAAAAATGTAGTGATGCATAAGAAGTTGAAAGACAGAGGAGTGACGTCCAGTTGCTGGGACATGCTAAGTAGAGTTCCACAGGAGTTGGTGTTGGGACTCCTAGGGGCTGAAATTCAGCTCCCAATAAGTCCTGTTACCGCCCATTTGCGGCAGCCATGCAGCAGAGTCGAGTGGCTGCCGATTTCTGGTCGAATGGCCGCCTCAAGCTAAATTCAGCTCGGTGGGTTTTCTGGTGGTCCCCATTTCCGCCCCGCCACTGCTGATCAGCAGTGCGTGCGTCATCAGTACACGCACCACCAGGACACCCCACCTCCCGTGAAATTTAGTGACCAAAATCTTATTGCCATCGAGCAGTGCCCCTGACAGCTTTTTTTGTTGATGCACTTTGTATGCTCTCTCTCTGCCTTGGCTGTGCGGCGGCCATTAAAGGCGAGGGCCTAATGCCGCTGCCGCCATTTATTTTAGACGGTCGACTTCCATGTCGGTCAGACTATTGTGCCCCTGTGTGACAGCGGCGGAGAATCCATCGCACCTCCCCTCACCTGCACTTCTGCCCCCTTTATGACCAACTTCCTGGCTGATTAAAAAAAAAGTGAATTTCGAAAAAAACTCGTTAAAAAAGGTAGGAGCGCCAACTTTCCAGCGGGACTAAACTTCGGCCCCTACTGTCTAATTTATGTTAACAATTACTGAAAGGTGAAGTTGATTTGCACTTAACATATCACTGCAGCATAGAAATAAACAAGGAATATTGAACTATATAGCCAAAATAGTACAGTACAAGTCGGAAGAAATAATGGTTAAATTGTTCAGTGCTCTAGTCAGACCACATCATGAGCACTGTGTCCATTTCTGTTCATCAAGACACAAGGGAGACATTCAGGTCCTGGAAGCAGTGCAGATAGGACCTATGAAATTGATCCCTAATATCAGTGGACTGAGGTATGAGGAAAGATTGGAGAAACTTAGGCTATGAGATACAGGATAGCTCTAGCTCTTCAAATACTGCCAGGGTATCTTTAACTTCCAGCTGTGCTATCAGCACAAGTAGACTAGGCCACAGTTTAACCTCTCATCTAAGAAGGCACATTAAACACTGCAGCACTCCCTCAGCACTAAACTGGAATGGAATATTGGTGGTGAAGAGTTACCACTGAAGAGGCAGAATAGAGCAAAAGAGAATAGATCTTCAGTTTTTCAAAATGCAGCAGAGATGAGGCGTAGAAGGGTTTAGATTGTCATTTATTTTATTGTTAAGTGGGTTTTCTCAGACACAAAGACCCTGTCCTCAATGAGGAAGGATTTACCCATGTACTAAAATTACTTTCTGGGCTGAGTGCAAGGGTGAGAAAGACAACGATCTTTTGTTTCTTGTAATGTGACCCTTACTTTTCTTGCTTAAGTACCATCAGAACATTGTCACATGTTTATTTACATATTACATCTCATCAGAAGAGGGCAGTGAGTAAAACCATAATTAGCTATATTTAACATCAATTGTAATCCAAGACAACTCACCCAGATCAATGTCTAGCCTTAAATTTTGTAAAAGAAAATAGTAAACACAACTAATGTGTGTCATTAATTTGAATAATAAAGGAATTAAACATTTTAGTTGCTGGAGAAAGCTAGTAGATTGTAAAGTGTCAAAAAAGTAAATCTGTTTTTCTTTAAATTGTCAGCATGAAATAAGGAATTAGCAGAATCAATAGGAAAAAGTGAGTACAATTCTTCTCGTACCAAGCACAAATCTTAAACTGTCATAGGTACAAATCTGGGCTAACCTTTAAACAGTTTTTAAAACAAAGAAATAATTTTAAATCTGAGCTCAACGCGATTGCAAAATATATTCTTAAACAACAAAATGGAAAGTGACAAATTGTCAATAATTTCTAGTTATGTTGCCACATCACTCAAAATACCATGCCACGTATCACATAATTTGTACCCTTCTGTCAATCAGCATTAATGAAAACCTGAATCATTGCATCTGAGGTAAGCAGCTGAACCAATTGAAAGTGGGTGCATTTGGTACCTCAAGAAGTATTAATGCAAATGTTCTGGTCTCTGTTATTGGCTCTTTGTGCACTTAAAAAGAACATTCACACGATAATTAATTTCGGAGAATGATATTAATAAGAATAAATCCTTGCAGACTTCATAAGCATTTCCTAAAAATCTCAGAAAATTGTGCCATCAGTTATTACAAAAGCTTGATTCAAGCAGATAAGAAATGATATAAGAGTACTAAATAGATTGCGAGGAATGGAAGTTGTGTGACAAGGTAATTTGAAAGTAAAATTCTTCTGTGCACTCTTTTTTGCAAATAAATGGCTTCAAGACTTTGTTAATTTAGAGCAAACAAGAGTTTATAATGAACGTGTTGTTCGAAGTGCTAAACATAGTGCACAGATAAACGTCAGTCTCAAAAGAGCTATGGGCTCATAAACATTTCCCCCAAGGGATTCACTCAGCTACACCTTCCACTTCTTGGTGATGAATATTTATGTAAAGAATAATGATTACTGCATTTTTTGTGAATAATCAGATTACTGCAATAAATGCAAAGAGGCAGTCAATTTGATGAGGACTGAATTAATTAGACCTAACCTGTAGAATGCTGCTACAAAAATGCATATACAATTCTCTAAGAACTAATACATTGTACATCATTTCTAGGGTAGGAAAGGCCAAAAAGGAGACTTTGGTGAGCATGAAAAACCAGGTTTACGTGGCGACCGTGTAAGTAAAATTACATAATTCCTCTATGGATAAAAAGAAACTCTGAATTAGGTGCTTACTTTTTGTATTCTTTAGCATCTAGAGTTATAATACCAGGGCCTGGAGAGTCCGCCAGGTTGCATTAGTTCTTTTTCAGCGCAATTTGCCCAAAATCGGCAAACCAGCTCAAATGACCGAAGAATTTCAAGCGCAAATTACGACCAGTGCAAATCAAATTTCTGCAATCTGTTGCGCTAGTTTTAAAAACATCGCACTGGAAGCTGGCCCCACCCACAAAACTGGCCATGTGCCCAGATCGAATTAAACACCAGGACAAGTTTCTGCTAATCGTACCCATCTGCAGGTCTTCGAATTAAAATTACGTTTTTCTTTTAGACGCAAGGCACCTTTTAAAAGCTTTTAAATATTATAAAATATTTAATTTACTCAGAAACTGACTATTATACAAATGGTTCTGTACAGGTTTTTAAAGTAATTTTCAATTATTTAAAATCGGGTTACTCAAAAGTCGTGGACTAGACTGATTAAAAATGCTCATTTTTTGTGATAAACCCATTTTCTACTGTTTTAATAAAACTGCACTAAGTTAGTACAGTACTCTTAAATATTTCAAGGGATATTTTTTAATGCAATTTTAAAAAAATGTTCCAATACGCCACCTGATTAGGCTGCTTCATGGAAGATTTTACATTCAGCAATATGCAACTAAGTTTGTGTGGAAATGTGAGCAAAACATTCAATTCTGAAAATTAGCTCAATTTTGAACACAATTTGCACCCAAAGTGAAAACTCTTGGCTCTCATCAATACTGTATTTTTGGCTATTTTATCATCCCTTGGAGAATAGTGTGAAGTAATGGAAGGTTTCATGGCTGATTAACAGTTTGACAGGCCTCAACATAAACACACAAAAACAAAAGCAAAATACAGCGGATCTAGGAAACCTGAAATAAAAACAGAAAGTTCTGTAAACCCTCTGTTGAGACAAAAGGAGTTTACATTTCATCAGAATTGGAAGAAGTTAGAAATTTAACAGCTTATAAGCAAGTACAGAGCCAGGGAGCGGTTGTTTAGGTACTTTACAACCTTCCGGTCGCAACATTGAATTCAACAACTACAGATCAGAAACACATTTTCTCGGACAGCAGATGCTAGTAATGGTTCTGCAGTAACCATTTACACCTCCTCTGTACTCATCTTTTGTTTCTTTATTGTCCCATTACCATCTCCTTTTGCCTTGCACCATCATCCCATTTGTCATTTAATCACTCCTGCCCTCCACCCGATTACCGACCTTCCCTTTTGTTCTTTCCTCCTCCTCCACCCCTTTTCACTTGGCTCTGTATTTGCTTATAAACTTCTGGCAGTTCTGATGAAAAGTCATTGACCTGAAACCTCAACTCTGTTTCTCTCTCCACTGATGCTATCTGCTCTGCTGAGAGTTTCCAACATTTTCTATTTTTATCTCAAAATAAATCATCATCATCATAGGCAGCCCCCTAGAATCGAGGAAGACTTGCTTCCACTCTTAACATGAGTTCTTAGATGGCTGTACAGTCCAATACGAGAACCAAAGTCTCCGTCACAGGTGGGGCAGATAGTTGTTGAGGGAAGGCATGGGAGGGACTGGTTTGCCGCACGTTCTTTCTGCTGCTTGCGCTTGATTTCTGCACGCTCTCAGCGACGAGACTCGAGTTGCTCAGCGTCCTCCTGGATGCGCTTCTTCCAATTAGTGCGGTCTTTGGCCAGGGTCTCCCAGGTGTCAGTGGGGATATTGCACTTTATCAGCGAGGCTTTGAGGGTGTCATTATAACATTTCTGCTGCCCACCTTTGGCTCGTTTGCCGTGAGGGAGTTCCAAGTTGAGCGCTTGCTTTGGGAGTCTCGTGTCTGGCATGCGAACTATGTGGCCTGCCCAGCGAAGCTGATCAAGTGTGGTCAATGCTTTGATGCTGGGGATGTTGGCCTGGTTGAGGATGCTAATGTTGGTGTGTCTGTCCTCCCAGGGAATTTGTAGGATCTTGCAGAGACAACGTTGGTGGTACTTCTCCAGCGACTTGAGGTGTCTGCTGAACATGGTCCATGTTTCTGAGCCATACAGGAGGGTGGTTATTACTACAGCCCTGTAGACCATGAGCTTGGTGACAGTTTTGAGGGCCTGGTCTTCAAACACTCTTTTCCTCAGGCGGCCGAAGGCTGCACTGGCACACTGGAGGCGGTGATGAATCTCGTCGTCAATGCCTGCTCTTGTTGATAGGAGGCTCCCAAGATATGGGAAGTGGTCCACGTTGTCCAGGGCCACACCATGGATCTTGATGACTGGCAGACAGTGCTATGCGATAAGGACAGGCTAGTGGAGGACCTTTGTCTTGCTGATGTTTAGCATAAGTTCCATGCTTTCGTACACCTCAGTAAGTACGTCGACTATGTCCTGGAGTTCAGCCTCTGTATGTGCGCAGGCATCATCCGTGTATTGTAGCTCAACAACAGAGGTTGGGGTGGTCTTGGACCTGGCCTGGAGATGGCGTAGGTTGAACAGCTTCCCACTGGTTCTGTAGTTTAGTTCCACTCCAGCGGGGAGCTTGTCGACTGTGAGGTGGAGCATGGCAGCAAGGAAGGTTGAGAAGAGGGTTGGGGCGATGATGCAGCCCTGTTTGACCCCAGTCCGGACATGGATTGGGTCTGTAATCGATTCATTGGTAAGGATCATGGCCTGCATGTCATCTTGGAGCAGGGGGAGGATGGTGACAAACTTTTGGGGGCATCCGAAATGGAGGAGGATGCTCCATAGACCCTCGCGGATGACAGTGTCAAAGGCCTTTGTGAGGTCAAAGAAGGCCAAAGAAGGCTGGTGCTATTCCCTGCATTTTTCCTGCAGCTGTCGAGCTGCAAAAATCATGTCTATTTTGCCCCATAGGGGACGAAATCCGCACTGTGACTCCGGGAGGAGCTCCTCAGCCACAAGGAGAAGACAGTTGAGGAGGACTCTAGCGACGACTTTCCCAGTGGTTGATAACAGGAGAGATTCCTCTGTAGTGGCTGCAGTCAGACTTGTCCCCTTTTTTAAAGATGGTCACGATCACTGCATCTCTGAGATCTCCCGGCATGCTCTCCTCCCTCCAGATGAGAGAGATGAGGTCATGTGTTCGCACCAGTAGTGCCTCTCTGCCATACTTCAGTGCCTCAGCAGGGATTTTACACCAGCCTCGAAAAAGAGGGTTTTTACTCCAGCCTCGAATATCCCTGTCCCGATTCCCTGGGGACAATAAACCGATCTTCTTCGATGGCTTCAACGCCAGGGTCGGCAAGGATACAGCCCTCTGGGGAGGCATGATTGGCAGAGAGGGGGTAGGGAAAGCCAACTCTAGCGGTACCCTACTCCTGACAAAATGTCTGGAACATGAACTTCTCATCACCAACACCTTGTTCTGCCAGAGGGACAAATACAAGCCATCGTGGCAACACCCTCGCTCCAAACACTGGCACCTGCTCGACTATGTCATCGTCCGAGCCAGGGATCGCAAGGATGTGCGCATCACCCGCGCCATGACAGGAGCTGACGACTGCTGGCCGGATCACCGTCTAATCCAATCCATTAACATCAACATAGCCCCAAAGCGGAGGGGACAGCAGAAGCAGTGTCACAAAAAAGTCAATGCCAAGGCACTTAAGGACCCAGCTAAGAGAGCCCTCAACATAAATACTCCTTCCCAGTCGATAGTGAGGTTAGTCTTATACGGAAATAGAATTTTATTGGCTCCCACAACCCATACAATGAAGGAGTGAAGGGGGTGGGGGTGGAACACAAGTATCCCACTGGATGGCAATTCAGAATTCTGAGCCAGAGCTCAAATCTCCACTTGCCGGGACTTCTGACTCAAGAGGCAGGAATGCTACCTTCCTCTCCTCCTTTAATAATGGCATTTGTCAGTGACATTGTAGTTTATGCTCTAAACACTTTGTACAGGGTTAAATATGTTCTCTATAGCTCCTTTGATAGAAACTTTTAGCTACTGTTCAAATATATACCCTAACAAGTAACTTACTCATGTATCAAATTAAAAACAGAAAGTACTGGAAATACTCCGCAGGTCAGGCAGCAACTGTGGAAAGAGAAACAGAGTTAATGTTTCGGGTTAATGATCTTTCATCAGGTTCTGACAAAAGGTCACCGACTTGAAATGTTAACTCTGTTTCTCTCACAGATGCTGCCAGACCTGCTAAGTATTTCCAAAATTTTCTATTTTTATTTCCATTTTCCAGTATCTGCAGTATTTTATTATTGTGTCATGTATCAGATTGTTGTATTGCCATGAGCATCATATTGCACATTGTAACTGTATAACTCTTCCATCTGTGCAAAAGTGGAGATTTTAGCAATTAAATGCCAATGTTACTTGTCTCAACACCATTTCACATTCGGTCTGTTCATATATTACAACCAGGAGATAGGTAGCTGGGTTACAATGTGCACTGAGCTGATTTGAATAAGTTCTTAGAATTACTGTTTTATTCTAAATGCATCCTTTACCACGGGATACTACCAAAAAACTCTGTTACTTGGTTTGTTGGATTACTAGATTTTATTTCATTTTATTTAGGGTGAATTTGGCATCAAAAATAATACTCAAGGTCCAAAAGGTGAAAGAGGAGACCTAGGACTACTGGTATGCTATATTCACATTTAAATATATATTTGTTTCCGAATGTATTGTGCCAGTTTTTGCTGAAAAAATAATGGCAACTGAACGACGCATGCCATTATTAATGTGCAAACTGGCCACCAACTTGTAGTGATGAAGGAATACCCTGTAGCTGGCCGATTTGTGGCACTCCACCATTAGATTTGCAAAAACGACATCTCGCTCTTAATCTTTCTATGATTTTCATGAAGTTGCTGCATTTGCACATTAATTGCCCGTTAAGTTCGCCACAGATGAAGTCTAGTAATTAACTGCATAAGTACCCTTTAATGATGTGATTATTGTTAATGATGGCCAATCAACCTCTCTTGCCCAGAAAATGGACAATTATGTGTGGAATCTCATTCCTTCAGGTTTTGGGAGATATTAAAAATGTCACGTTTTAATTTTTTTTTCTTACTCTTCCTTTGTCTTTTTTTCTTTCTGTCTTAATCCACGTTTCTTTCCATTTCTTTCTGAACCTGATTTGACATTGAATTCATTCACTCTAATTTACCCTCCTTCTAAGTCCCAACTCTGTTTATTTTTCAATCCTTTAATCTCATTAGTTAAGGAGATAACAAGACTGTATTTACTGTACAACAACAACAACAACGCATATTTATAATAGTGTCTTTAAACACAGTAAAACATCCCAAGGCGCTTCAGTGAAGTGTTATCAAACAAAATTTGACACCAAGCCACATAAGAAGATATTAGGGCAGATGCTTTAGGAGCATCTTAAAAGGAAGAAACAGAGTAGAGAAGTGGAGAGGTTTAGAGGGAGCATTCTAGATCTTAGGGCCTTGGCAGCTGAAGGCATGACTGCTAATGGTGGCGTGATTAAAATCGGGGATGCTCAAGAGGCCAGAATTAGAGGAGCACAGATATTTGAGGGTTGAGGGGCTGGAAGAGATAACAGATAGGGAGGGGCTAGACCATGGAGGGATTTGAAAACTAGGATGAGAATTTTAAAATCGAGGCATTGCTTAACCGGGAACCAATATAATTCAGCAAGCACAAGGGTAATGGGTGAAAGGGACTTGGTGTGAGTTAGGACATGGCTATCAGAGTTTTGGATGAGCTCAAGTTTACAGCCAGCAAACAAACAGAAATTAAATGGGCAAGGGAATGTCTATGACCTTTTGCAATGGAAGTTACTGCAAATTAGAGATCTAAACCTGATCTAAATCTAAATCTAGCCCTGATAATGAAGGATGACATAAGAACAGCAGTGAGAAAGGATCTTGGCTTAGAAGATCAGGAAATAGAATCAGTATGGATGGAGATAAGAAATAACAAGGGGCAGAAATCACTGGTGGGAATAGTTTATAGGCTCCTAGACAGTAGCTATACTGTTGGACAGAGCATTAATCAATAAATAATAGGAGTTTGTAATAAAGGTAATACAATCATCATGGGGGACTTCCTATAGACTGGGCAAATCAAATTGGCAAAGTTGGTCTGGAGAGCGAGTTCATGGAATGCATTCGAGACGGTCTCCCAGAACAATATGTCATGGAACCAACCAAGGAACAGGCTATTTTAGATCTTGTATTGTGTAATGAGAGGTGGTTAATTAGCAATCTCATAGTAAGGGATCCTCTGGGGAACAGTGATCATATTATGATAAACTCAATGTGAAATTCTGAGAGACAAATTCTTAAATCCAAAACAAGAGTCTTAAACTTAAATAAAGCCAATTACATAGGTATGAGGGGTGAGTTGGCTAAGGTAGATTAGGAAATAAGATTAAAAGCTATGACAATGAGTAAGCAGTGGCAGACATTTAAAGCAATATTCCAAAATTCTCAATGAACATGCATTCCATTGAAAAATAAAAACTCCACGGGGAAAGTGATCCATTCATGGCTAACTAATACATTTAAAGATAGTATTAGATTAAAGGAAGAGGCTTATAATATTGCAATGGATAGTAGTAACTGTGAGGATTGGGAGAGCTTAGAAACCAACTTTTGATTAAATGGAGAAAATAAAATATAGAAGTAAACTAGCAAGAAATAAAAATTCAGATTGTAACTACTTCTACAAGTATGTAAAAAGGAAGAGAGTAGCAAAAGTGTTGGTACATTGGAGGCTGAAACCTGTGAAATTATAATGGGGAATAAAGAAACGGTAGCGACTAAACAAATATTTTGTATCTGTCTTCACAGTGGAAGACAGAAAAAGCATACCAAAAATAGTGGGAAACCAAAGGGCTAATAAGAGTGAGGAACTTAAAGTAATTAATATCAATAGAAAGAAAGTACTTGAGAAACTAATGGGACTAAAAGCCGACAAATCCCTGCACGTGATGGCTTACATCCTTGGGTTCTAAAAGAGGTGCTGCAGAGGTTGTGATTTTCCTAAAATTCCTAGATTCTAGAATGGTCCCAGCAGATTGAAAGGTAGCAGATGTAACCGTGCTACTTAAAAAAGAGAGGTGTAAAACTGGAAACTACCAGGCCAATTAGCCTGACATCAGTCATCGAGAAAATGCTGGAATTCATTATCAAAGAAATGGTAAGAGGGCACTTAGAAAATCATGAAATGATTAGGAAGAATCAACATGGTTTTATGAAAGGAAAATCGTGTTTAACAAATTTATTAGAGTTTTTTAAGGATGTAACTCGCAGGGTAAATAAAGAGGAACAAGCAGATGTAGTATATTTTATTTCCAAAAGGCATTTGATAAGGTGCCACATATGCAAGATATGGGCTCATGGGGTTGGGGGTAATATATTAGCATGGATAGAGGATTGGTTAATGGACAGAGTACAGAGAATAGGGATAAATGGGTCATTTTCAGGTTGGCAGGTTGTAATTAGTGGGGTGCTGCAAGGATCAGTGCTTGGGCCTCACCTATTGACAATATATATTAAGGACTTAGATGAAGGGACCAAGTGCGATGTATCCAAGCTTGCTGATGATACAAAGCTAGGTGGAAAAGTAAGCTGTGAGGAGGACACAACCTGTAAACGGATATAAACAGGTTAAGTGAATAGGCAATAAGGTGGCAGATGGAACATAATGTTGGGAAATGTGAGGTTATTCAATTTGGAAGAATAGAAAAACAGAATATTTTTTAAATGGTGAGAAACTATTAAATGTTTGTGTTTAGAGCGATTTGGTGTCCTAGTATATTAAACTCAGAAATTTAGCATGCAGGTACAGAAAGCAATTAGGAAGGCAAATGACATGTTGACCTTTATTGTAAGGGGGTACAAGAGTAAGTCTTATTACAATTGTATAGTGCTTTGGTGAGCCCACACCTGGAATCTGTGCACAGTTTTAGTCACCTTATCTGAGGATGGACATACTTGCCTTAGAGGCGGTGCAACAAAGGTTTACTAGATTGATTCTTGGGATGAGAGGATTGTCCTATGAGGAGAGATTGAGTAGATTAGGCCTGTACTCTTCGGAGTTCAGAAGAATGAGAGGTGATCTCATTGAAACATATAAGATACTGAGGGAGATTGACAGGGTCGAAACTGAGGGGTTATTTCCCCTGGCCGGAGTCTAGAACTAGGGGGAAAAGTCTCAGGATAAGGGGTCGGCCCTTTAAGACTGAGATAAGGAGGAATTTCTTCACTCCGAGGGTTGTTGTAATGTATGCACCTGAGAGTATGCTCACAGGTTTAGAGCTGTTGAGTTGGGAATGGCTTAGCCAGTCATTCAATGTTCACAAGGCTCAATAAAACCCCAGCCAGTTGGGTTCAGGGGGTCCACAATGAGGCATGTGGTTGTGAGCCTGGTGGATGAACTGGTAATGTGTAGTATGATTGTTAAACCTTTGCTAATAAACCAACTAGTTCTTAATGTGTTGCTATGAATTCTTAAGCAAAGAACCATGAAGCAAATACATTACAGTTGTGAATCTTTGCAATTCTCTACCCCAAAGAGTTGTAGATGCTGAGTCATTGTGTATATTCAAGGCTGAGACAGATTGATTTTTGGACTCTAGGGGAATTAAGGGATATGGGTATTGGGTAGGAAAGTGGAGTTGAATGGTGGAGCAGGCTTGAAGGGCCATATTGCCATCTCCTGCTCCTGATTCTAATGTTCTTATGTTTTGAATGGTGCAGCACCCTCTACAGGGCAACTGGGATTTGAGGGAACAGAGCAAGCAACTGTGTGTCTCCTTAACCAATCAGATTGAAGTATTGTTAATGAACAGCCCAGAGTCTGAATCAAAAATTATAAGTTCAAATAATTAATTCAATACCAACTCAGATACAGAAAGCAAAATAAAGAAAGACCTCTTTCAACCTTCTTCCATTTGCCTATGTAAGACAGTATTTAACTTATAAAACAATTATTTTTCTGTTACATCCAAAAATATATGGTTGATTCCAACATCTCCAAGTATACAGTTATATTTTTAATATATCCAAGACTAAGTAGTGCCTTAGAGTACTGTGAATGAGTTAATCATCCAAGTAGAATTATATTACTGGAGCCATGGATGGGATAACTTTTCAATTATCCCATCCATGGAATTAAGGGGGCCAAGTTTCGGTCTGAGTTGCTCCTGTTTTTTTGGAGCAACTGGTTTAGAATGGAGTATCTTATAAATTTGGGCCCCAAGTTTCCACACGCGGCAAAACAGGCGCCCCTCCGAGCTGGGCGCCCGTTTTTCGCACCGAAAACGGCGCCTGAAAAAAAACGTGCTATTCTCGAGCGCTTTGCAGCTCAATGTCTGCTTGGCGGGGCGCTCAGGGGGCGGAGCCTACCACTCGCGCCGATTTTGTAAGTAGGAGGGGGTGGGTACAATTTAAATAAGTTTTTTTCGTGCCGGCAACCCTGCACATGTGCGTTGGAGCATTCGCACACACGCAGTCTGAAGTAAACATTGGCACTCGGCCATTTTAAAAAGTGCTGCAGAAAAAGTGAAAATTTGTTTATTGAACCCTTGCAAAGGCTTGTATTTTAATTTTCTTGATATTTCTGTGTGTGAGGGAGTGCATTCTGTAATTAAAGATAGACTGTGATAAACGGGACACATGCACTTGTTTGAGACTATTCAAATTCTTTGTAGCTGTTCAATTTTTAACATTTTTTAATAAAACCACATTGCCCTTCCATGATCAGCACTGAGGCTTCCTGCAGCTTTCTCTCTGCCTCCCCCCCCCTGCCGTCGGGAACGGCTGCCTCAAGTAATGAGGCTTCCTGCAGCCTTCTCCCTGCCTCCCCCCCCTGCCGTTGGGAACGGCTGCCTGCCTGCCCCTCCCGTCGTCGGGACCAACGCCACACCGCTGAGCTGACTAAAATGCCTGCAGCTCAAGTGGAAGGCTGCTTGCTGCCTGCTTGCCCCTCCCGTCATCGGGACCGACGCCACACCGCTGACTGAAATGCCTGCCTGAAGCACTTTCACACAGGTAGGAAGATGGTTTATTTAATCTCTTCTTTGCTTATAAATTTTTGTTCAGGTTGGATTTATTTGTATAATATTTGTATAAGTATAACTAAGGATTGATTGTAGAATTTAATGACTTCCCTTCCCCCCCTCCCCCCCCTCGTTCTCAACGCCTAATTTGTAACCTGCGCCTGATTTTTTAATGTGTAGACAAGGTTTTTTCAAGCCTACAAAAATCTTCACTTGCTCCATTCTAAGTTAGTTTGGAGTATGTTTTCACTGTGTAAACTTTCAAATCAGGCGTCAGTGGCTGGACATGCCCCCTTTTGAAAAAAAAATTCAGTTCCAAAGTGAAACTGTTCTACCTGGCTAGAACTGTAGAAAACTAAATGTGGAGAATTCTGATTTCTAAGATACTCCGTTCTACACCAGTTGCTCCTAAAAATCAGGAGCAAATCATGTGGAAACTTGGGGCCTTGAATTCTCAGCATTTAGTTTGCTCCAGTTCGAGTCAGTTAGAACAGTTTCACTTTGGAACAGAATTTATTTTTTAAAAGGGGGCGTGTCCGGCCACTTACGCCTGTTTTCAAAGTTTAGGCAGTGAAAACTTACTCCAAACTAACTTAGAATGGAGTAAGTGAAGATTTTTGTACGTTCGAAAAAACCTTGTCTGCACTTTAGAAAATCAGGCGTAGGTTACAAATTAGGCGTAGGGAATGGGGGGGGGGGGGGTGTAAAGGGAAGTTTACAAACATTAAACACTCCAGTTTTACAAATAAAGAGCCAACATCAATAATAAATGATAAATACATCAATAAATCAATCCAAAAAAATGTATAAAAAATAAAAAACATTTAAAAAATCAATCAATAAAACATTTTCTACTTACCGACTGCAGCACCGGGAGTCCTCCAACAGCGTGCTGGGATGGCCCCCCCAGTGTGTCTCTGTCAGTGTCTCTATCTCTCTGTCTGTTTGTGTGTCTCTCACTGTCTGTCTGTGTTTCTGACAGTGAGGGGAGGGGGAGAAGGAAGGTGGGAGGGGGAGGAGGGAGAAGGGGGGTGGGAGGGGGAGAAGGGGGGTGGGAGGGGGAGAAGGGGGGTGGGAGGGGGAGGGGGAGAAGGGGGTGGGAGGGGGAGGGGGAGAAGGGGGATGGGGAGGGGGAGAAGGGGGATGGTGAGGTGAGCGGGAGGGGGAGAAGGGGGGTGGGGAGGCAAGGGGGAGGGGGAGAAGGGGGGTGGGGAGGCAAGGGGGGTGGG